>NW_020863498.1:0-75812 GCF_003713205.1 Coffea eugenioides
ATATAGAGGGTATAAACCAATACAATTGGAACAATGCCACACTTGCGTGTTTATACCCTGTTCCTGCAAAGCATCACATGTATCCATGAGCTACACTGCAGGCCCATATATACTTTTACAGGTGAGAATGCATAGCTTTGGATTTTGGAATGTCCTAATTGCACTGTAATACCTAAATAATATGACTTGGACAATTTATCCTTTCATAACAGTTATGGGCATGGGAGACGATGCCCACAATTCGCCCCATAATATTGGTTCCTGCTGTATAGGGAAATGAATTTTCTAGAGGGGGTCGATGGGCCGACAACCTTAAGACAAAATATGTGACATTGCATGTTGTGTCCTTCTTTTGCGATTAACTTATCAAGATGGATATTGATAAGGCATTCCATTAATAAATATTATTATTGTAGAGTCAATTTGATTTTCTTTCGTGACTAACTCCACTTCCTGATTGGCATAGTTTATATGAGAGCTTTATTCTGATGACCTTATTGCACATCTTTCCATCTATTGCTTTGCCAACCGACATATTTAGCGGTCAGTTATTCTGCTGATATATTAGGAGGTTGTTGAATTTCACTTTTTACAACGAGTACTATGGTAGTATGGGATGCATTAACCCATACCCCACGATGTTGACACTGACTAAAAATTATGTTCTTTATGCTGGTCAGGTCGTGTCGGGAAGGATTCAGCCAGTACCATAGTTGTTGGATTGAATACTGAGAGCATTGTGTTGGTGCATATGTTCGAGGGCATCGTCGCGATCTGCTCAGGTCTATGGAGAAGTACATGACATGGTACTATAATCGTACAATCCGCTTCGTTACACCTATTTCGTAGCAACCCTGATGTGACGGACATTGAGAAAATATGGGATAGTTCGATGACTTGGTACATTATTACATATTTTTTATTTTCTTCTAGCTATATGGTATATATGAATTAAATTACTATAATATACAAATTTTTCTTTCAATAGGTTGATACCGTATCTCGAATTAACTCGATCTGCAATAGGTAATTCGATCCACCTAATCCTACTCAGTGTACACATCCCGGTCTTACATTACATTGATATGAAATGAGGCTTTTGGAACATTACAATACTTGAATCAGGGAATGCGGATGCCCGTTGGATCCATTGACTGTTAGGATGTTGGTACATTTACCTCTTATACTACCCTTTCGAGATGCCTGTCGAACATCTATCTAGACAGGTTAGGAACCAGGGAGGTAAGTGTCGTAGGAGGGACATCTCATTACAGGATGATGATGTGCCTGTTATATAGGCTACTCAGACTTCAATAAATGCCTCAATCAACTTTACCGTTGTCACTCAAATTTTTCATCCTGGAGTTTTCTTTACATCTCCGTGTTCTAGCCCTCATAGGTTATTTTCTTGTGACAACTACTCCTATACCCGCATTCGACTATACAGTAGGTGTTAGATCATCTTCTGTTCTATTACGCTACGTATGTCATTTGGGATTAATAATGAGTTTGATGATGACCTTGCTTGTATTTACAACTTCTTAGGATTCTCATCGGACTTTTCACCTATTTTTCAGATAGACGCAGACACTGTTCCCCGTGAAACTCCTTCCACTACATCTATAGATTATTTCTATCCCAGATGCAATCAGACTCCCATGGTAGACTCCATTGATGATGAGGACAAACAAATGCCTAAGGGAGTGCAAGCACTATATAGAAGGTTCGAACGGCTACAACTACAGCAAGATCTACCGCGATAAGAATGTGTTGGAAATACGATTGCTCTGCCACTCCACGCGATAAGAGCAAGAAGCTCATTGATGGGTGATTTAGATTTCAAGATATGTTTTGTTATCAAACCTCGTGCTTTAAACTATGATAATACTTTTTATTTAGTTATATTAGACATTTCGGGTTAGATGCTACATTATTTATTGTACCTTAAATTATTTGTAAAATGAAAAAAATTCAAAATAGGATATGACTTCGGCATATTTCAATTTAAATTAATTATTATATTTTAAAATGGAACCTAAATCTCACTTGTAGCCATTTATCGATGATTGATCATCAGTTATGATGGAAAAATATAGTAGATTTTTAACATAACTTTTGTTTTAAAGCATAGCATGTTCCCAAATAAATTAGGGTTTAGCATTTAGGGTTGATAAATTAGGGTTTAGGGATTACTAATAACAAACATTAAAAATTTTATTTTAAATTTTAAAAAGGATTCAGCGTTCAAATTTTTTTTTTTCCTTCGTCGCATGCTATATGACATGAGGTGAACCTCTTTTTCCAAAAAAAAAAAAGAAATTCCGTTTGGTCCTTTTTATGGCGACCAAAACAATGGAAAATAAATGAATATTTAAGTTTAGCACAAATCCAAAAGCAATACCACTTTTGAGACATTTTTTGAAATCAGTAATATCTCAAGAAATTCGCCCATGAGGACATACGATTTTGCTGAGACCATGGGTCTATTTGATAACTTTACCTGATACTAAAAATAATTCATTAACAGAAATACCTTATCACTTAATATATTAATCATTGCCTAATTTGTATACAAAATTTTAGGTGAAAATTTTTCACTAAATCTTTTGAATTGACTATACATATTATACCTCACGCACACGCATAACACACTCTCATACTAATCTCGCACACAATACATATTTATTTTCTTTATATTCGACACATACACAAACACACATGCATGCACACCCGCTCTTACACACAAATACTTATATTTAAACACCATCTTTAAATCATTTCATTATTTTCTCTCTCTCACCCACACACGCACATTTCTCTTTTTCTCCAAATACACAAATAGAGACAATTTTTTTTTAAAAAATAAAAGCACAACATTTGTGTGATATTTCAGCCCATTATTATAATTCAGTTAATTATCAAACACATATTACTTAAACAGTTCATCAACTTAATACTTTTAGCACTTAATTTTCAGAATTCAAAATTCATATTTCAAACATTAGTTTTATCAAACAAATCTTTTATATTCAAGAGTTCAAACCAAATTACCAAGAATCTTTCAAAGTGAAGAACCTAGTGCCATTTTCCCATAATTTTCTGCAATGGAGCAGTTAAACATTGCCCCATGGCCTATTTAAGATGATTATAAACTGCCCTAAATGAAGCAATTTGAAATCATCAGTTCCCCTCCGGGAGAAAATTGATTATATTCGCCCTCCTCTCTAATCAATGAAAAACATATCAAAAGATGATTTCTTACAAAAAATTAGGTGGCAGAAGGAGGGCAACACGCAGTAGGACAAAAGAGAACCCTTGATTTTAAGACAACAAAATCCTTGGATTTGAGCTATTATCCTTTCTCAAGCAATTACATGGTTTAAAACCGAAAGTAGGAAAACGAGAGGAAAAATGAAAGGGATCTTCACTTTCAAGATTGATATGCCTTAGAATCGTTCTGTACACAAGTATATATACAATACAATTCCAGAACCTAATACATGAGGAAAAAACTGTGATAGAATGACTTGTCCGAGCCATCATATCAATAAGGTTCCTCAAATGTTAAACTCAAAATTGCTTTTACCACTTTCCATCAAAATGTGGTTACGAGACCTATGCCCAGCTCCTCTGCAAGCTCATCCCATACTGGAAGAAGCGTCAAGACTACTAGGAAAATTGCTACTGACAGAATCGCTCTTCTCCAATTTCCAACCTCTGTGACATCATTCAAGCATGGTTTCTCTGGAGTTCTCTGCAAATGCCAGAGTTGCTCATTAGACTGAAGTTTATGCACATGGTCCTTCATTCTTGAAATGAATTTCAGCTTACAACAGACTGCTTATTAATATACTTTTTCCAGGCTTCACATACCTGACAGATCAGCACATATAACCCCCAAGGAAGTGATAAAGGACCACCAAGCTGAAAGTAGATTCAGAAACAGGTATCAAGAAAATATAGTCATTCTACAGAGCCACTGAAAAGGAGAAAGTTAAGGCTCTATCTGAATATGGCTGTTCCAGAACAACCCTTAAAAGAACAAGAAGAACAAGTGAACAAGTGAAGCTGTTCCACCATTAATGTGCAGCAGACACAATGAGGTGGGCTACACAGTGAACACTGAAGAGCTGAGTTTTCAATACTCTGCGCATATTCCCAGGAATGTTTGCAAATGCAAACAGGGCTTAAGAGCTTTCTGGAAAGAAGAAAGCGGAGGAAGAGAAAGAATGATAGAAAATTAGAGCATCTAACCCCTTAGTAAGCACAATGGAAATAAGAGAACTTCATATTACATTTTGTTGATTTCTTCTAATGTAAATGTATCAAAAGGTACTTAAGATTCATGCAGTTCTAAAAACTAATTTTGCTCTTTCTAGCAGGAAAGTATTAACTTGGCAATTTTAGATTCAAGACAATACCAAGTTCATTTCCAAGAAGTATAGGATGATATTTGAAGGTATACAATGAAATAAAAGCTAAAGAAGTGATATAGAATCCTTTTGTGAAAGAATAATACTGTATTAATAATGCTCACCAGATCCACAGTCATTATGTGGGGCTCTTTTTTTTTTTGCCTCCATCAAGATGCTTGTGGAATGAAGTTTTGACAGCCCAGTGGGCTTATGCACTAAACAGATATCTTCACATGACAATTTGAAACAAAGAGGAAAGGAAAGGCCAAGCAGGAACATAAAGGTCACAAAATTTTCTCAATAATTGTCTGAAATTTTGATGAAACATAATGAACCAGTGGAAACTTGGTTTTTCATCTATTCATAAACAAAGCGCCATGAGCACTTAATCAGATTCTAAAGTATATTGATCAAATATGGAAATTAAAGAGATAACATACCACTCCGAGTCCCAGCAAAGTGTATGTGGCTAAACCAAAAGCAACCAGTGAGTTTTTCCCAAAAGCACCCTGTCAGACACAAAGCCAAAGGTCAATCACATTCAACCATTTTTTATCTAAATGCACATAACACCAGTAGGTATAAAAGATTGATTGACCAACACAACAAAATTGTTAAACTCTCAATAGCTCCTGTTATAATGTCTAGTTGATCAGGGAAATCTAGGAGGTACAAGGATAATGGATATATGTTTACACCATCGTGTTCCACTTTCCACTGCAGGAAATTAAAAGTTGCAGAGATGTGAAACCCACTTGATTTCTAAGAAGCAGGCAAGTGGACCTTCTTGAATGTTATTGAAGGACAATGGTCCAAACTTCATTGAATCAGCTCAGCATCCAGCTAGCCAATGAAACTTAACATTAAATCTAACGTGCAACCAACTTTGAGAATGCATGAATCTATCTTAATTCACTCTGTCCATTTTGTTAGTCATGATTTCTACGTTTGTATCTTCAATGTTATGTTTCATAATTTAGAAAGACCAATATCCTTATATGCCTTTCATACAATTCCAAGAAAAAGAGCATTATTGTCATGTTCTAACATTATAATCTCAGCAAACTAATTCAAAATCTAAAACCCCAATAGCAACAAACAGTATCTGACTTCAGATTGAGAGGGAAAATCATGTTGCTAACAAATATCAACTGTCATAAACTGGGTGCAAAGTTGACCACAACAAATAAAAGGGGAAAAAAGGTGAACCATTTTTCAATTTTATCAACTCCTAGTGAAGATCAGGGCCTCAAGTCTATCCAGAGAACATGAAGACGCAATAGAGCACAAATCACGTAATATAGTAGCCTTAGCAGCCGAAGCTCTAACGCATTATATAATCTTTTCTTAAAGGTTAAGCTGCCGTGGAAGCATAATCAGTTCCCATACTTGAGCTAGATGACCTAAAACACATATCTTTTTTCAAGAAACAGCATCTTTGATGTCAGAAATACAAGAATTCCACCAATGCTCTATAAACATTGACTAAAAAGCCCGCAAAGATGGAATACCTAGTGAAAAATTGCAATACTAAGGTTTTCTACAGAGATAAGAATCCAGTAGCTTCAGGCAGAGTGAAACAAAACCTGTGCTTCAAATACACTTTGCTTTCTGTCTCCTACTGTTTTGGACATTTCAACTGTCAAGGTTTGGTTTAAGATTAACCATCCTGAGCCTTTAAAAATTTATGATATTTAACTCACTCATTGTGGTTTAAGAGAATATTAGTTTCAGGATCAATTGTAATTGACATAACAATTTACATTAAGATTTAGGAGGTAATCACTGAAAAATTTTGTCGAGATCTTCAGAGAAAAGAAGAAAACTAGCATTGGCTAAAGTTGCATGTCAACTCTGTTTATGTGAAGACTTTCAACGAAAACAACTGAAAATTTTACTTGACAACCAAAAGTGCAGTTAGGTAGCATAATTATCAGGTCATCCTTGGACAATTTGAAAATCCCAGGTAAGATTCTTTACAGTGATCTCAGAATCAGATTTCATACAGCATGAAAATGTAAATTTCAAAGTATTTCTCCACCACTGAAAATAACATTTTGCCTTTAGCTAATGTATCACAGCTGATGTTGATCGAAACATAATCAAAGAAAAGGGAAAATGGACCTTATAGACTTATTCTAACACCAAAAGAAAAATGAAGTTGGAAAATAAAAGAAAAGAGAAAAGTGAGAACCTGCACAGCTCTTCCACCATCAAGACATCCAACTGGCAACATGTTAAAAGCTGATGTAGTTAATCCACACCTGCAAAACCCCTTGACAGTAAGTCATGCATGGAAGCAACATAGTAAGGCATAAGGACCCATAACAGTACATTACCAGCCAGCAATCACAAGAGGATGGATTGAAACTGTTGCTGCATGCATTGCTCTGCAAAAGAGTAGGTAGAAAGTGTTAACTCATACATTTAGATGATTTGGTCAAAGGCTGACGTATGAGGCACTGTCTCCCAGAATATCAACAAGCATGGCAAAACCAAGAATCTCTAGAAGAGCAGAGATCTCAGTCAAACGAACAACAGATGCTATTTCCTTGAGAATTACTGTTAATGTTCTCCTATTAAAAGAGAAAATTGTCTCAAGTACTGAACAGGCAAAATAATACAATCAAGTGAATCTGCAACATGTAAGCCAAAAGGTAATGTGACCTCTAGAAGTGGAACTTTTCTGATCATGCGGCCAGAATTTCCTTTTCTCTTTTTTTTTGGGGCAGAAAGGAGGGGTTTGGGGTGAAGAATAATTAACACTGCTGATGAGTCATCTACCTGAAAAGAGATCTTATTAGGATAATCGAGCGAGAAAGAAAACTAGCAACTTACCCATAACCAAGAGTGGCCCTACTGATCAGCCCAAGAAGCAAAGAACCTTGAAAAAGCATACTAGGAACCTGCACCAAGTCACTTGCAACAGCTGGATTTGATGAAAGTAGAAGACCAACAACAAACATAGAAAAGGACAACACAGCACCACTAAATGGGCCTGCCAGAGAAATGTCAACTTTTGCCTTCTGATCAGGGAGAATGGATTTGAACTGCATCAGCCAAAAAAAGAAAAGGAATATTATAATAAAACAAAATGAATAATTTGCTGGCTGCAATGTCATCACAATTAGATAATCAACCAATCACTTTTCTTCAACATGAAGGGTACACTGATGATTAAGGTTTTACAGCCAGAAATAATTCACTATCATCTGCTTAGGATCAATTTAAACCAGTCCATTACTTAGGAGAGGACACCATCTTTTTCCAGTTGCAACAAGAAAAATAAACAAATATCTGTAGCAAATTGGTCATGAGCAATATAGATACTGATAAGTGAAATGAAAAACAGAGCCATTCAGAATAGCTAAAATAACATGTTGAAATTATACTCTAGGACACAAGCCAAGTACAACTAAAGATTGAATAAGGGCCTCCTTTCTGTTCAATAGACTTGGTTCATAAAAGATTTCATGTTTGCTAAGAAGGAAAACAGCTGTAAGGAATGGCCATTTAGTTTACGATCCCCACGCTTTTAATTTGTTAAGTGAACTGATAATCATTCAATTCCTGTGAAAGGTCCAAAATCATTGCCCATGAATTCGGGGAGTTTGAAAACTCCTGAAAAAGAATAAAATACAAAAACAAGAGAACACAAAGGACAGTGAGATATATATTTGGCCAATTTCTTCCACAGTCTCGCCCCCACTCAAATGGCTCTCTCTCTCTCTCTCTCTCTCTCCCCCACCCCTCCGTCCCCCCTTCTCTCTCTCACACACACTTCTAAGTGGCTTTAGGTGGAGGTAGATAGAGGAACATGGTGGCGGCTCAACTGTGGATTCGATTTTTTTTTTCCAAGCTTGATTGCCGTATAAGGGTTACTTTTGATGGAAATTGACTGGGGATTTCGTCTTCCAGTACAGAGAGGAAAGTTATGGTATGATACTTTTGCAGTTTGGTCTTGATTGTATTTCAGAGTGATGGAGCTGCCACGATTGGTGGAGAGTTTTGCAATTGGTTCGACTTTTGTTGATTGTAATACAAAAGACGATAAGTGCAACAGTTAGAACATTTATAGTTAGCTTGTTGAAAAAGGTCATCAGCCAGCAGCGGCCATAGGCAGGTCACTAATGATGGCGGCAGCAGCAACAACGGCAATTCTAAGGTTAGCTGGCTAAAACTAGAACTGAAGGAAGTAGAAGAAAAAGAAAAATTTTCAGCAGAACTGTGAGATGAATCCTAAAATTTTTCACAGCCAGAAGCTGCCTTGTCTATCTATTTTGTAACATTGTTCTTCATTTATTTATTTATTTTTTATTTTACAAACTCAGGACACTATCTGGTAGATCCAAAGCAAGTACATAGATAATAAATCCATAGAAGATAAAACTGTGGTTTGTTCAGAATCCTCGAACCTTGAAGCAGAAAAAATTATATGAAATCTCGGAGAGTTACATTAAAAAGTTCATCTTCACAACTAATTATGTTCCAAAGTGTAGAAATGGATGGCTAGATATGCTTGCCTGAGTGATTGCCCCAAAGCTCCCCAAAGTAATGTTTGGGATGAAGTACGGAATGCTTAGTTTCACTTTCTTAGGAAAGGCAGCAAGAAAATGTCCAACTTCCTGCAGGAATAAACTCCTTCAAGTTGAAATTAGTTCAAACAGAAAAGAATGAAAAAAGGGGCAGCAAAATAAGGAACCAGATGAAAATTTTAGCATATAAAGTATTTTCTACACCAGCACTTCTATGAATTTCCCCAATAAGTGACAAACGCCATGTCCATTCAGTAAACATGTAAAAGCTGCATGTCAGTTGTCATGTATTGGAGGCAGGGGAGTTTGCAAGAGGAAACTAACTGGTCAGAGCAAAAACAAAAATGCTTACGTGAAACAGCTGAACTCCCAATACACCATATGCTAGGGGCAAAGCAGAATCTACAAATGGCAATAAAAGCTGCATATCTGGTGGTTCAACGGCATTTGGATCCGTGAAATACTTGGCTATCTCTGGAGGAAGCCGATTTATCTGCTTTTAAAGATCAGCATTAGCTTGACTAGAACTATAAATGAATCTTTTGCCAGATGCAACTACCAGAAATGTGAATATTAATAAACAAAACAAATATCCATGAGGTAATGTTACTAAGCCAGGACAATGAGTTATTAACCATACCTGAGATGCAATTCCTAATTCCACAGAGGAACCGCTGGTAAGGAGAAACAACAGAAGAGCAATTACATACTGCCAGAGAGTTGTTGGGCCTGGTTCTGAAACCTCTTTCCGCAGCATACCAAAGCTAACTCGGGGGCCACCACGTGGATCTGGTCCTTCTGAATTAGGTTCCTCCACCATAAACAGGTTGTACTTATCACCCATTACCTCAGATAGTTGATTTTGAAGTTTGGCAAAAACTTCTTCCCTTTTGCCCCTTAGATTTCCAAGGAAGAGAATGCCCTCTCCAAGGTCACCAAATGGCTCTTCTTTTGTCACCCAGAAGGTCGAATAACCAAACAACTTTTCCTTAATTATCTTTACATCCAGTGGATCAACTCTCTCTGGCCCTAGGAGTTCCATCAATTTAAAAGAGTCTACTTGAAAGTTATTATAACCTGATCCAACTGGAGAAATAGTTGGTTGCTGCAGAATAAAATTTGAAACTAAGATATTAGCATTGTAAATCACATTGCTTTGTTAGTTATGTAAGGTAAAATCTAGCAGATTTAATCTAATCAGGTTGTATAGAAGAACATTACCATCTCCGCTCTCTCTGTCTCTCCCACACATACAAATGCATGTGCAAGTGCAATAAGTCATGTCACTATAAATCAAATAATTTCTCTTCAATATTTTGTTTCCCGTACCAAAATATCCTGTGTTACTTGTACAGAAGCAGCATAATATCAAGCCAATAGTAGCAAATAGGTTAGAACCTGTCACTCTCATGTTTAATTTCCTGTACTTGCCATGTCAAACAACTCAGATTACCAAAATGAAGTACTGTTCTTGTTAAGATTACTTAGTTGCAGAGTCACTTAATGTGTAAAGTCCAACTTGACTTCATCCTAGGTGGTAGCAAATTCATGCAAGTGAATTTCAACTGAAGTTCATGGTACCAAAATAGATTAGGTAAGTAAATGTGGAGTTTGGCTTTGTTAGAGGAATTAAGCTTCACTGATAAAGAGATTAGATCCAATAAACATTCCGACAAGGTTTCAATAATTTTGCATCATCGGTATTTGAACAGGATGATGTTCATCAGGCTTGGAAACAAGTTCAAAAGGAGTCTAGAGCTTTGTTGTTTCCTGAAATTGATTTTATTATTTGTCAGATGCTTAATCAACTAATTGAGAAGTCAAATGTCTAAATCTTTCTCACACTACAAAACTGAAACTCCAATAGTCATCAAGCAATACATTTTCAGGAACAAGCTTAAGTGAAGCAAACTGTCAACTCCAAGTTTACAACAAGTTACTAATCTAGAATATTACAAGCTTAAGTGAAGTACATTGCATGTACTGTCAACTCTCTTCTGAGCTCATTATTTGAATACGAACCCACATTTTAAGCTCATATACTATTAAGCAAAGCCAACTGTTAACGGCTAGTAGCTAGCTGGAGTTTTGGAATAAAGGCAAGCAGTAAAATGCAAAAAACAAAAGAAGGTAATAAATCCTTGCCAAAAATTCAACTCCAGACAGACATTATTCAGCTTTCAGAGATTGAACGCACGGCCATTTCTAAGAAGTGATTTCTTATTTTAACCAGAATGCAAATCCTGAGTTCTGAATTACTTTATCTCCTTCCTTTTGACTGTTAAAATTATTTTCATCCTGAGATTCAAGAAACTGTGTATCATTGAGATTTTTTTCCAACTAGAGGAGAATAATACATGACAAGAGGCTTCAAGGAAGAAAGAGTAACCTGAGAGATATTATAAAATCTATTTAAGCTGCAATGTGAGCATTTCTAGATTTACTGCAAATTTCCATCCTCAATTCAGTGAAAAAAATTAAAGCTACAATATATGTTGCTTTGATTGTTGAAGTTCTTCTTTATTCTTTCTGGGCAGCAGTATTTTGCTAATTTGTTGAAATCCACTAAAAACTCCAGAATTATGTAAGCAGATTATTTCCTGAAGATCAAGGCTCTATTCTAGTAGTTTAGTGTTTATGTAAGTTACAATAGGTTTAGTAGGCAGTTTTGCACCTTTTTCTTCCCATTTCTCAAGGCTCTCTTCAACTTTATGAAAATGTTGCCTTCTGAACTTTACGTCTTACATTCAACAGCTATTGGGGTCTTAAATCTACCAAAATCTAAGTTGGACACTCTTGACTTCCCCTCCTACTTCTCTTCTACTTCTGTCACTGGATAGCCTATAGGTAATGTTAACCCAAAAAAAAAAAAAAACTATTTTTCGGGAATTCTGCTGCTTATTTGGGGGAGAGTTTTCTTCATGCTTGTTTGTAGGGATATCCAATTGGCAGAGATGCAGGCTTAGTTTTTATTAAGCCTTTTAAAGCTCATACCACCGCACAAAGTCAAAAATATTAAGTTCAATACAGGTCAAGCAGTATATTGTCCTCAATCAGAATATAGGACATTCTGTTACACCTGTCAAACATTTTTCTTTTATTCTAGTCCACAATCCATTCCCCGCTTTAGTTTCATTCGTAAAGGAAACTAAAGTTTCCACTTGAATATTTTCTATTTCGTCTGTTCAATTATTAAAGTGGTATCATTAGCTGGGAACCTTGACATTCCTCAAGTAATATAAACCAACAATGCTAAAGAGTTTCTGCTCTATAACAGGGGGCTTATCTAGAAAACTGATGGAAAATTTCCAAAGGGGTGCAGTTGTACCCCTAATCCATAAAAAGGCATAACTTTAGACTATTTATTATGGAGATTTCTGTTATGAACTGCAGTCGAGTGGACTGCATCTCACATCAAATGTGCAAATGGGCACCACCTCTGTTATAAGACGTGGTCCACTTAACCGCAATCCATAACGAAATGTCTCTTTATTACGAAGGATATTTGTAGAAGCTTCATTACAATATGTACACTATGTCGTGTTCGCTTATCAGCACATTTTGTACATTTTGAGTGTACGCGTATCGGTGCATTTTGAGTCCATCTTAGTGCCGAATTCAGCATTTGCCCAATAGCACCCATCTAACTTCCACCCCACCATACCACCAGAGTTCCAAGAATGGGTACTATTCAGCATTGTGGTGAATAAGGCACTTCAAGAATTTCTCTTATACACAAGTCCGTACAAATGCCTTCAAAAAATTGAGCCCTCTTTAATTAAAACCCCAAGCTAGCCCACTCTTTACATTAATTTTTCCAAAAACTAAATTCAATTCATATTGCAGCCTACCCTTTTCACTAACTTTCCCTTAAACTAAATTCAATTCAAATTACACAAATGAGTCAGAACCATTTCTCCTTTTTTTTTATTTAAAAAAAAAAAAAGCACTTGCAATAAGACAAGAAAAGCTAGTAAGTTTACCCTGGAAGAAACAGAGCCGGGAAAATCTTCAGAATCAAGATCTTCACCACCACCACTTCTTCTCTCTTCAGTGTCCTCTTTTGCAGCCGTTGCCAAACTAGAACTCTCCTTATCTTCTCCCTCTCCACTGCCGCTATTATCATCATTGTTACTATAACATGCCCTTATCATCATCAACTTCCCAAAATGCCTACTTGAAATTCGCCGCCTTTTTCTGATAATTTCTCGGCACAACACATCACAGCTTCCAGCACTACCGTTCACCAATGAAATTCGGTTCCTGTAGGCATACTCCATCAAGGGATTCTTCAAAGGGCACCTGAAAATGATGGTGCTGAAGCTAGAGCTATAGCCAGCTAGAGTTCCCATCTCTATTTTGCACAAATTCCGGGGCGTTTCTGTGTGAAATGGAGCGGTCTAAGAACAGGTCGAAAGAATGGAGCCAGGAGGCATAGTTTGGGCTGTTAATATCCGGTCTGTGCTTCGTCAGATTCATGGGAGACAACAAAAGATAGAGATATAAATAACTTCCGTATTTTCAATTTTAGAAAAATTTGCAAATTTAGTCCCTAAAGTGTTTTACCATTCTCCAAAAATAGTCCCAAGTTTTTCACAGTTGCATTCAAGTCAATCCATACTAATTGAAAGTACAAATAGAAAGGTGGTTTTCTGTCCCAAAGCAAAACCTATTTAGAGAGACTGAGAATCAAATTTTCGATAAATTTCCAAATTGCTAAATTCCTAAACCTCACACATAAATCCTCAAATTTCTAAATATAGTAATCTAAATCTCATTTTTCACCGCATCTTCATTGATAATCTAGTCCAGTTATCATTTCCATGGTAACTTAATACCCTTATCTTCGAATACAACTCGAAGGCGTGGCACATCTTGGCTCTAGCACACATAAGTCTAACATCATCAATTTAAAATTCATTGATGGCCATGAGACTCTCTTGTTGCAATTGTAGATGTATTGTACACCAATTATAGTTATTGAAGTTTTACTTAAAAAAAATATTGTTTCAGTTAAAGTGTTCGATAAGTATAATTATAATTTAGTTTATTAAGAAGCAGGTTTGATTATAAAGTATCATAGTGGACTTCATTTAGTGCTCATGACAATGCACAAATACTTTTATGATTTATAAGAAACTATTTTAACAAATGTCAATGTATCTATATATCGAGAAAATAACACCAACTGTTAAAATTTTGATACTGTCTTTATAGATCATCTTTGATTAATTTCATATAATTTTAAGTTACTTTAAAAAGATTATCTTCATATACGTAGCAAATCTTCTTAAACCACTAAGCAAGGATGAATGTGTACACAGTCCTTAATAATTCACTTGAAAATGTCTACTTATTTAGCCGCTATGATGATCCACACGAACTTCCTTATTTTTAAACCTCATAGGTAGATATTGCTCAAAGTAGAAAAATGCTAGCTTATTACTAGATCCTAACACACAAGTTGTCAAGGAAGAAGATGAAGAAATCCTAAGGTTGAGAAACCCAAGAATTGGCTAACATGGGAGACGGGAGAGGATTGTTTGTTTCTCTCTCTTAGATGCCAATTTTACTTTTCTCTCTCTCTCTCTTGATTTTCACAAAATATCACACAACTCATTTATTATTGTGTTGTCTTACAAGATTAAACTATGAGCGTATTTATAACTAAACAAGTTACTTAAATCTATATGAAAATTGGTCAACTAGTTTTCAAATAGATTTGGCTTCCATCTTCTAGTACAACTCTTATCTTCCAAGACTTAATCTTATTTGCACTATAAGTCCCTCAAGGTTAATTTATCATAACTTATAATTTATATAAATTAAACTATAAGTTATTAAAACTTATCATTCAAGTCCCCAATTGAATTTGTTTTAATCTAACTAATGAAGTTTTTAATGTGTGTGGCCGTTTAGATTCTCATATTCGTTGGCGTTAAGCATAAAATATAATACTTTTTTTTTGGAGTTGCAATGTTTTTTTTTTTTTTGGCAAACCTCGTTCACAGGTGAGGGGCGGCACTCCTTCATTTTATTGAAATAAAAAATAAAAAATAAAAGTACAAAGAACTTGAGGTGGCCAAACCTAATCTCAACAGCACGAAATAAAAAACCAACAATTCTAAGATTTCTTGAGAGCATGACGCCTAACAAAAGGTATCAAAAGCCTATCTAACTGCAATGCTAACCTAACTTTAAAAGGAAGAGAATTGACTGAATTAAAAACGCTATCGAATCCCAAGTTCAATGAAGCCAATGCATCAAACACAGAATTTGCTTCTCTAAAGATATGAGACAACAAAACTCACAAACCATGCAATAAAGACCTAATATTCCACAACACATTACACAAAGGCCATTTACCTAGAATCCTAGATTTAACTAAGTGTACAAGAACCTATGAATCAACCTCCACTTCGAAATCTTCGACACCTTTTTCTTGACAAAATTGCAATCCCCATACTAAAGACAAGGCCTCAACCGTCAGCAGATCCACCTCCCCAAATTCCTTATAAAATGCAAAGACTAGCTTCTCTTCATGAGTCTGTAAGAGACCTCCCTCATATGCCCATATAGATACCACACTAGCATTAGTGTTCAACTTTAAAAAGTTATGTGATGGCTTATTCCACACAACCACATCAAGCTGAATTTCCTTGGTAGTATGATAAATCAACCAACTCTAAGGATGATCAAGGTAACCTTTAAAATGTATCAAACAAAAACATTTAGTTGCCCCCAACTGCATAATAAAATGATCCGTTGAAAAATAACATGAGAGGCAAAAAAGGAATACCCTTAAATATGTGCCTGGTTACAACCCTTCCATATAAATCACAAATTACGCAAAGGAGTCACTATCCGAATATGATTCATTGATACAAAGTTGTGTAAGACGAACCATTCAAACAACATGGATGAAATCCCTCTAGCTCTCAACTCTAACAAACCAAATTGTCATCCAAAAAATTGCCATACTTCCAAAGCTAAAGGGCCAGTCATGAATGAATGCTCAATTGTCTCAGCTTGCGCATTACAACAGCAGCACCTTGATGCTAAACTATCCCCTTTCTTTGTAGTAAATCATCAAAAGGAACCCAATGACGAATCAATCGGCAAACAAAGAAAGAAACCTTCAAGGGAACTAGTGAAGTCCACACAAGCTTATCAACCAATGAAACATTGCGTTTTTGCCAAACCATCTCCCAAGCTAACACCTTGAGAACTCACTTGTAGAAGAAGGGGACCAAATCATTTGATCTCGCTCCTCAGGGAAGAAAGGAACCTTCAATATACACTCAACATGGGAAGGTGACAACCATTGATGAAACTGCTGCTCATTCCAACCATTAGACACATAGAATTCTCCTACAAAAGCATGAGGTTTATCAAAAATATCTGTAATCCATGCTAAAGGTTTATCAAAACACCACGTATCATGCCAAAAATCAACCAAACATTCCCTTAGCAACCAACGAATTTGGCTTTCAGCAAAGTCACAAATCTCTTCCAACCTTCTCCATGATGTCGGAGGTCTATCAATCACAACCAAAGATGGATGGATCCTTTTGATATGTTTTTGATGCATGAAATTCGACCAAATAGATTCATTCCTCTGCCATCTCTACCACAATTTACATGAAAATGCTTTTAGGGTATCAATAAAAGATCGAAAACCTAACCTTCCTTCTTGAATGGGATTACACAATTTTTTCCGAGTAGGCCAATGCATTCGTTTAACTTTACTATTCTAATCCCATAGAAAAGCATTGCATATTCTTTCCAAAGCAACCAAAACAGCCTTTAGTAAATGCACCATTTGTAATAAATAAAAAGGTATAGAGCTCAGCACATGCCGAATGAGTATAATCTTACCACATATACTAAGTAATTTCGAACTCTAATGAAAAAGACATTTTCTCAACATAGTGAGGAGACCATAAAAACAATACATCCTAACCTCCCTCTTACCAAAGGAATCCCCAAGTAATTCATTGGAAAGGGTTGTTCCCTAAATCGAAGGTTGGACGAAACCAAAGAGAGCTGCCCTTCTGAATCACTCGAAGAACATGCAAAGGAGCTCTTACTAGCATCAACTTTTGGATTAAAAAGGATTGGTACAAAGAGAAAATCCCAAACAGCTTTCAAACAATCTTCTGAATATCAAGTAAAAATAAATGTATCATCTACAAAAGCCAAGTATAGAACTTGAGATACAGCAGATGTAAGGATCGAAGACAACCAATCGAAAAGCCAAACGATAAGCAATTAAAAGATCGCAATATAACAATAAGTAAATAAAAGGGAAAGAATTGCAAACCAATTAACTACACAGCTCCTCTTGAACTTGTAGATTAATTCAAATAAGCTTCTTCAAATTGATGAATTACAATCACTCTTGCGTACAAAGGAAGGTCCACCTCCTCCTTGCCCCGAACACCACTCGGTCAAGTCAGGACGTTTTACTATCCCTCAGGACAACCCTCACAGAGCTACACTCATGAAAGATTCACTCACAAATGAAAAGCTTACAATGAACCTCACACCACTAAGACTACAAATCTTCTTTGATGAGTATTTTCTCACTAAAATCACTCTAGATCTTTTGTATCTTCAGTGTGCAAAAATTGTTTGAAGTGTCTGACCAACCACTATTTATATAGGACCAAGAAAGTGCCTCATTAATGCTTCCAACGGATAGAAAGTAGCTGAACAGTCAACTAGCCGTTGGTAGTGTCGGACGTCCGATAGCCCTGTTTTATGCGTCCGACAGCAGGCAGTGAGTTTCAGAGATTTTCTTCAATTCTTTCGGATGTCCGGTGCAAGCTCTTTGTGCGTCCGACAGCAAACAAACAGATTTGAGTAATTATCTTGTTTCTACCGGACGTCCGGTAGAGACATATTCAGCGTCCGATAGTTTCGTCGACTTCGAAGGATCCTATCGGACGTCCGAAGCATGCGTCCAAAGTTGTGTAATGATTATCGGACGTCCGATCCTGACTTCTTGAGCGTCCGACAGCTTCAGCATACTTTGTCATCTTTCAATTGTACTTGATCATGGAATCAAATAACTTCATAACTGAAAATATATCTTGAAGAAATATTAGTATCATCCATTTTTTTTGTAAACATCAAAAGATAGGGATCAAGATCAACAATCTCCCCCTTTTTGATGATGACAAAACAATGGATGGAAAGAAACAAAAATAAGTATAAGCTCCCCCTCAATCATTGCAACCAAAACTTTTAAGAGCCAAACTCATAATCTCAGAATAACTCCCCCTTACACATTGCATCCATTTCTCCCCCTTTTTGTCATCATAAGAGTAAAAATTAACTACTATAATCCAGCAACAATAACAGAGAATTCAATATTCCAAGAAAAAATAGAGAAATGACAGCAATCACAGCAAATCATCATGAGATCAGCATTATTCTTTTATCTCTCTTTTTGACATCATATAGATTCAGTAGTATTCAAAGATATCAGCGAAAATTCAGATCAAAGTATCAAAAGAAAAAATATTATGAACAAGAATCACTGCAATGATTAGACAAAACCTCCTACTTGTTAAAATTAACATCATGTTTAACTATCCACATGCATTTCATGCCTCTTCTCATATTCTTTCTCACATAACAATCACTATTCATGTGACCTTTTTGACAACAAAAATTACACATAATCAAAGAGTTATTTACATGAACAGGTTTAATAAATCTTACCTGTCTTCTCCTATGGATAGCAAACTCATTTGAATTAGAATTCAACCTATTCTTTTGAAAACAGACTTGTTTATTGTGTTTAAGCAACTCATTTAGACCATCCATTCTTCTTTTCAAATCACATTGTTCCTTTTTGAACAAATCACAAAGCTTTGCTTTTCTATCAAGCTCAAAATGTAAAGCATTCTCACTCTTTTTGAAGTAATCATTTTCAGCAATCAACTTTTTGTTTTGTTGAAAAAGATTTGCATTATCTCGAAGTAAAAAACTAATTTTCTGTTTTAACACCTTGTTTCTAGCATAAGATTCTTTCAAACTATCATGCAATTTTATAATGAAATGTTCAAGATCATCTTCAGTTTCATCATCACAATCAGATTGAGAGTTAGAAGATGTTACCTCATCATCTCCAATGGCCATGAAAGCCAATTGAGCAGATTGATCTTCCTCTTCAATTTCACCATCGAAATTGCATTCATTCCATGTGAATTGAAATTTATTTATTCTTGGTTTTCTTCCTTCTTTCTTCTTCATCACTGGACAGTCACTTGCATAGTGTCCAGGTTGGCTGCATTCAAAGCACTGATCAGTTTGTTTTTTGTTGAACTCTAACTTCCCTTTATTTCTCGAGTTGTTGAACTGATTTGGGAATGAATTGCTAGGTCCACCTTTTCTGAATCTACTCTTGTTGAGTATTCGTTTGAAACTTCTTGTGATGAGAGCGATATCATTGTCATCACCTTCCACATCTTCATCTAGGGAGGCAGAATCATCTTCATCTTGTGAGGCTTTTAGAGCAATATTCTTTCGCACTTTTGCATCCTTTTCCTCTTGCACCTTAGTCTTAAGTTTCAGCTCATAAGAGGTAAGAGAATTAATAAGAGATTCAATAGGCATAGTATCCAAATCTCTAGCCTCCTCAATAGCAGTCACTTTATTTTCCCAATCATTGGACAAGGCATTCAGGATTTTTTTATTTTTCTCACCAAGAGAATATTCTTTTTCCAGCACCTCTAAATCTTTAATAAGATCATTGAATCTACAATACATTTGATCAACATTTTCATGAGGTTCCATCTTGAAAGATTCATACTTTGTAACTAGAATAGACTTCTTTTGTTCTCTAACATTCTCACTACCTTCATGAATTTCTTTCAGTTTGTCCCAAATTTCTTTAGCTGACTTGCAACCATTGACTCTAATAGATTCATTTGAGTCTAAGGCACAATATAACATATTCATGGCTTTTGCATTTAAGGTGAGATGAATTCTATCCGCAGCAGTCAGTTCACTTCTCATTTTTTGTCTAGATCTGTGAGTATTTTCATCTATAAGAGAGGTATCATAAGGACCTTCACTAATAATAAACCACAATTCAATATCAATAGACTGCAAAAAGATAATCATTCTTTCTTTCCAACTCACATAATTTGACCCATTAAACATAGGTGGTCTAATCACAGAATGTCCTTCAAAAAATATAGCATTATTGGTTGTCATTTTTACTCCCAAGTCGATTGAGTTTAATCTCTAGGAGACCAAGCTCTGATACCAATTGTAAGGATCGAAGACAACCAATCGAAAAGCCAAACGATAAGCAATTAAAAGATCGCAATATAACAATAAGTAAATAAAAGGGAAAGAATTGCAAACCAATTAACTATACAGCTCCTCTTGAACTTGTAGATTAATTCAAATAAGCTTCTTCAAATTGATGAATTACAATCACTCTTGCGTACAAAGGAAGTTTCACCTCCTCCTTGCCCCGAACACCACTCGGTCAAGTCAGGACGTTTTACTATCCCTCAGGACAACCCTCACAGAGCTACACTCATGAAAGATTCACTCACAAATGAAAAGCTTACAATGAACCTCACACCACTAAGACTACAAATCTTCTTTGATGAGTATTTTCTCACTAAAATCACTCTAGATCTTTTGTATCTTCAGTGTGCAAAAATTGTTTGAAGTGTCTGACCAACCACTATTTATATAGGACCAAGAAAGTGCCTCATTAATGCTTCCAACGGATAGAAAGTAGCTGAACAGTCAACTAGCCGTTGGTAGTGTCGGACGTCCGATAGCCCTGTTTTATGCGTCCGACAGCAGGCAGTGAGTTTCAGAGATTTTCTTCAATTCTTTCGGATGTCCGGTGCAAGCTCTTTGTGCGTCCGACAGCAAACAAACAGATTTGAGTAATTATCTTGTTTCTACCGGACGTCCGGTAGAGACATATTCAGCGTCCGATAGTTTCGTCGACTTCGAAGGATCCTATCGGACGTCCGAAGCATGCATCCGAAGTAGTTGTACAATGATTATCGGACGTCCGATCCTGACTTCTTGAGCGTCCGACAGCTTCAGCATACTTTGTCATCTTTCAATTGTACTTGATCATGGAATCAAATAACTTCATAACTGAAAATATATCTTGAAGAAATATTAGTATCATCCATTTTTTTTGTAAACATCAAAAGATAGGGATCAAGATCAACAATCTCCCCCTTTTTGATGATGACAAAACAATGGATGGAAAGAAACAAAAATAAGTATAAGCTCCCCCTCAATCATTGCAACCAAAACCTCTTAAGAGCCCAAACTCATTAATCTCAAGAATAACTCCCCCTATTACATTGCATCCATGTTCTCCCCTTTGTCATCATAGAGTAAAAATTAACTCACTATAATCCAGCAACACAATACAACAGAGAATTCAATATTCCAAGAAAAAATAGAGAAATGACAGCAATCACAGCAAATCATCATGAGATCAGCATTATTCTTTTATCTCTCTTTTTGACATCATATAGATTCAGTAGTATTCAAAGATATCAGCGAAAATTCAGATCAAAGTATCAAAAGAAAAAATATTATGAACAAGAATCACTGCAATGATTAGACAAAACCTCCTACTTGTTAAAATTAACATCATGTTTAACTATCCACATGCATTTCATGCCTCTTCTCATATTCTTTCTCACATAACAATCACTATTCATGCGACCTTTTTGACAACAAAAATTACACATAATCAAAGAGTTATTTACATGAACAGGTTTAATAAATCTTACCTGTCTTCTCCTATGGATAGCAAACTCATTTGAATTAGAATTCAACCTATTCTTTTGAAAACAGACTTGTTTATTGTGTTTAAGCAACTCATTTAGACCATCCATTCTTCTTTTCAAATCACATTGTTCCTTTTTGAACAAATCACAAAGCTTTGCTTTTCTATCAAGCTCAAAATGTAAAGCATTCTCACTCTTTTTGAAGTAATCATTTTCAGCAATCAACTTTTTGTTTTGTTGAAAAAGATTTGCATTATCTCGAAGTAAAAAACTAATTTTCTGTTTTAACACCTTGTTTCTAGCATAAGATTCTTTCAAACTATCATGCAATTTTATAATGAAATGTTCAAGATCATCTTCAGTTTCATCATCACAATCAGATTGATAGTTAGATTAGAAGATGTTACCTCATCATCTCCAATGGCCATGAAAGCCAATTGAGCAGATTGATCTTCCTCTTCAATTTCACCATCGAAATTGCATTCATTCCATGTGAATTGAAATTTATTTATTCTTGGTTTTCTTCCTTCTTTCTTCTTCATCACTGGACAGTCACTTGCATAGTGTCCAGGTTGGCTGCATTCAAAGCACTGATCAGTTTGTTTTTTGTTGAACTCTAACTTCCCTTTATTTCTCGAGTTGTTGAACTGATTTGGGAATGAATTGCTAGGTCCACCTTTTCTGAATCTCCTCTTGTTGAGTATTCGTTTGAAACTTCTTGTGATGAGAGCGATATCATTGTCATCACCTTCCACATCTTCATCTAGGGAGGCAGAATCATCTTCATCTTGTGAGGCTTTTAGAGCAATATTCTTTCGCACTTTTGCATCCTTTTCCTCTTGCACCTTAGTCTTAAGTTTCAGCTCATAAGAGGTAAGAGAATTAATAAGAGATTCAATAGGCATAGTATCCAAATCTCTAGCCTCCTCAATAGCAGTCACTTTATTTTCCCAATCATTGGACAAGGCATTCAGGATTTTTCTATTTTTCTCACCAAGAGAATATTCTTTTTCCAGCACCTCTAAATCTTTAATAAGATCATTGAATCTACAATACATTTGATCAACATTTTCATGAGGTTCCATCTTGAAAGATTCATACTTTGTAACTAGAATGGACTTCTTTTGTTCTCTAACATTCTCACTACCTTCATGAATTTCTTTCAGTTTGTCCCAAATTTCTTTAGCTGACTTGCAACCCTTGACTCTAATAGATTCATTTGAGTCTAAGGCACAATATAACATATTCATGGCTTTTGCATTTAAGGTGAGATGAATTCTATCCGCAGCAGTCAGTTCACTTCTCATTTTTTGTCTAGATCTGTGAGTATTTTCATCTATAAGAGAGGTATCATAAGGACCTTCACTAATAATAAACCACAATTCAATATCAATAGACTGCAAAAAGATAATCATTCTTTCTTTCCAACTCACATAATTTGACCCATTAAACATAGGTGGTCTAATCACAGAATGTCCTTCAAAAAATATAGCATTATTGGTTGTCATTTTTACTCCCAAGTCGATTGAGTTTAATCTCTAGGAGACCAAGCTCTGATACCAATTGTAAGGATCGAAGACAACCAATCGAAAAGCCAAACGATAAGCAATTAAAAGATCGCAATATAACAATAAGTAAATAAAAGGGAAAGAATTGCAAACCAATTAACTATACAGCTCCTCTTGAACTTGTAGATTAATTCAAATAAGCTTCTTCAAATTGATGAATTACAATCACTCTTGCGTACAAAGGAAGGTCCACCTCCTCCTTGCCCCGAACACCACTCGGTCAAGTCAGGACGTTTTACTATCCCTCAGAACAACCCTCACAGAGCTACACTCATGAAAGATTCACTCACAAATGAAAAGCTTACAATGAACCTCACACCACTAAGACTACAAATCTTCTTTGATGAGTATTTTCTCACTAAAATCACTCTAGATCTTTTGTATCTTCAGTGTGCAAAAATTGTTTGAAGTGTCTGACCAACCACTATTTATATAGGACCAAGAAAGTGCCTCATTAATGCTTCCAACGGATAGAAAGTAGCTGAACAGTCAACTAGCCGTTGGTAGTGTCGGACGTCCGATAGCCCTGTTTTATGCGTCCGACAGCAGGCAGTGAGTTTCAGAGATTTTCTTCAATTCTTTCGGATGTCCGGTGCAAGCTCTTTGTGCGTCCGACAGCAAACAAACAGATTTGAGTAATTATCTTGTTTCTATCGGACGTCCGGTAGAGACATATTCAGCGTCCGATAGTTTCGTCGACTTCGAAGGATCCTATCGGACGTCCGAAGCATGCATCCGAAGTTGTACAATGATTATCGGACGTCCGATCCTGACTTCTTGAGCGTCCGACAGCTTCAGCATACTTTGTCATCTTTCAATTGTACTTGATCATGGAATCAAATAACTTCATAACTGAAAATATATCTTGAAGAAATATTAGTATCATCCATTTTTTTTGTAAACATCAAAAGATAGGGATCAAGATCAACAATCTCCCCCTTTTTGATGATGACAAAACAATGGATGGAAAGAAACAAAAATAAGTATAAGCTCCCCCTCAATCATTGCAACCAAAACTTTTAAGAGCCAAACTCATAATCTCAGAATAACTCCCCCTTACACATTGCATCCATTTCTCCCCCTTTTTGTCATCATAAGAGTAAAAATTAACTACTATAATCCAGCAACAATAACAGAGAATTCAATATTCCAAGAAAAAATAGAGAAATGACAGCAATCACAGCAAATCATCATGAGATCAGCATTATTCTTTTATCTCTCTTTTTGACATCATATAGATTCAGTAGTATTCAAAGATATCAGCGAAAATTCAGATCAAAGTATCAAAAGAAAAAATATTATGAACAAGAATCACTGCAATGATTAGACAAAACCTCCTACTTGTTAAAATTAACATCATGTTTAACTATCCACATGCATTTCATGCCTCTTCTCATATTCTTTCTCACATAACAATCACTATTCATGTGACCTTTTTGACAACAAAAATTACACATAATCAAAGAGTTATTTACATGAACAGGTTTAATAAATCTTACCTGTCTTCTCCTATGGATAGCAAACTCATTTGAATTAGAATTCAACCTATTCTTTTGAAAACAGACTTGTTTATTGTGTTTAAGCAATTCATTTAGACCATCCATTCTTCTTTTCAAATCACATTGTTCCTTTTTGAACAAATCACAAAGCTTTGCTTTTCTATCAAGCTCAAAATGTAAAGCATTCTCACTCTTTTTGAAGTAATCATTTTCAGCAATCAACTTTTTGTTTTGTTGAAAAAGATTTGCATTATCTCGAAGTAAAAAACTAATTTTCTGTTTTAACACCTTGTTTCTAGCATAAGATTCTTTCAAACTATCATGCAATTTTATAATGAAATGTTCAAGATCATCTTCAGTTTCATCATCACAATCAGATTGAGAGTTAGAAGATGTTACCTCATCATCTCCAATGGCCATGAAAGCCAATTGAGCAGATTGATCTTCCTCTTCAATTTCACCATCGAAATTGCATTCATTCCATGTGAATTGAAATTTATTTATTCTTGGTTTTCTTCCTTCTTTCTTCTTCATCACTGGACAGTCACTTGCATAGTGTCCAGGTTGGCTGCATTCAAAGCACTGATCAGTTTGTTTTTTGTTGAACTCTAACTTCCCTTTATTTCTCGAGTTGTTGAACTGATTTGGGAATGAATTGCTAGGTCCACCTTTTCTGAATCTCCTCTTGCTGAGTATTCGTTTGAAACTTCTTGTGATGAGAGCGATATCATTGTCATCACCTTCCACATCTTCATCTAGGGAGGCAGAATCATCTTCATCTTGTGAGGCTTTTAGAGCAATATTCTTTCGCACTTTTGCATCCTTTTCCTCTTGCACCTTAGTCTTAAGTTTCAGCTCATAAGAGGTAAGAGAATTAATAAGAGATTCAATAGGCATAGTATCCAAATCTCTAGCCTCCTCAATAGCAGTCACTTTATTTTCCCAATCATTGGACAAGGCATTCAGGATTTTTCTATTTTTCTCACCAAGAGAATATTCTTTTTCCAGCACCTCTAAATCTTTAATAAGATCATTGAATCTACAATACATTTGATCAACATTTTCATGAGGTTCCATCTTGAAAGATTCATACTTTGTAACTAGAATGGACTTCTTTTGTTCTCTAACATTCTCACTACCTTCATGAATTTCTTTCAGTTTGTCCCAAATTTCTTTAGCTGACTTGTAACCCTTGACTCTAATAGATTCATTTGAGTCTAAGGCACAATATAACATATTCATGGCTTTTGCATTTAAGGTGAGATGAATTCTATCCGCAGCAGTCAGTTCACTTCTCATTTTTTGTCTAGATCTGTGAGTATTTTCATCTATAAGAGAGGTATCATAAGGACCTTCACTAATAATAAACCACAATTCAATATCAATAGACTGCAAAAAGATAATCATTCTTTCTTTCCAACTCACATAATTTGACCCATTAAACATAGGTGGTCTAATCACAGAATGTCCTTCAAAAAATATAGCATTATTGGTTGTCATTTTTACTCCCAAGTCGATTGAGTTTAATCTCTAGGAGACCAAGCTCTGATACCAATTGTAAGGATCGAAGACAACCAATCGAAAAGCCAAACGATAAGCAATTAAAAGATCGCAATATAACAATAAGTAAATAAAAGGGAAAGAATTGCAAACCAATTAACTATACAGCTCCTCTTGAACTTGTAGATTAATTCAAATAAGCTTCTTCAAATTGATGAATTACAATCACTCTTGCGTACAAAGGAAGGTCCACCTCCTCCTTGCCCCGAACACCACTCGGTCAAGTCAGGACGTTTTACTATCCCTCAGAACAACCCTCACAGAGCTACACTCATGAAAGATTCACTCACAAATGAAAAGCTTACAATGAACCTCACACCACTAAGACTACAAATCTTCTTTGATGAGTATTTTCTCACTAAAATCACTCTAGATCTTTTGTATCTTCAGTGTGCAAAAGTTGTTTGAAGTGTCTGACCAACCACTATTTATATAGGACCAAGAAAGTGCCTCATTAATGCTTCCAACGGATAGAAAGTAGCTGAACAGTCAACTAGCCGTTGGTAGTGTCGGACGTCCGATAGCCCTGTTTTATGCGTCCGACAGCAGGCAGTGAGTTTCAGAGATTTTCTTCAATTCTTTCGGATGTCCGGTGCAAGCTCTTTGTGCGTCCGACAGCAAACAAACAGATTTGAGTAATTATCTTGTTTCTACCGGACGTCCGGTAGAGACATATTCAGCGTCCGATAGTTTCGTCGACTTCGAAGGATCCTATCGGACGTCCGAAACATGCATCCGAAGTTGTACAATGATTATCGGACGTCCGATCCTGACTTCTTGAGCGTCCGACAGCTTCAGCATACTTTGTCATCTTTCAATTGTACTTGATCATGGAATCAAATAACTTCATAACTGAAAATATATCTTGAAGAAATATTAGTATCATCCATTTTTTTTGTAAACATCAAAAGATAGGGATCAAGATCAACAATCTCCCCCTTTTTGATGATGACAAAACAATGGATGGAAAGAAACAAAAATAAGTATAAGCTCCCCCTCAATCATTGCAACCAAAACTTTTAAGAGCCAAACTCATAATCTCAGAATAACTCCCCCTTACACATTGCATCCATTTCTCCCCCTTTTTGTCATCATAAGAGTAAAAATTAACTACTATAATCCAGCAACAATAACAGAGAATTCAATATTCCAAGAAAAAATAGAGAAATGACAGCAATCACAGCAAATCATCATGAGATCAGCATTATTCTTTTATCTCTCTTTTTGACATCATATAGATTCAGTAGTATTCAAAGATATCAGCGAAAATTCAGATCAAAGTATCAAAAGAAAAAATATTATGAACAAGAATCACTGCAATGATTAGACAAAACCTCCTACTTGTTAAAATTAACATCATGTTTAACTATCCACATGCATTTCATGCCTCTTCTCATATTCTTTCTCACATAACAATCACTATTCATGTGACCTTTTTGACAACAAAAATTACACATAATCAAAGAGTTATTTACATGAACAGGTTTAATAAATCTTACCTGTCTTCTCCTATGGATAGCAAACTCATTTGAATTAGAATTCAACCTATTCTTTTGAAAACAGACTTGTTTATTGTGTTTAAGCAACTCATTTAGACCATCCATTCTTCTTTTCAAATCACATTGTTCCTTTTTGAACAAATCACAAAGCTTTGCTTTTCTATCAAGCTCAAAATGTAAAGCATTCTCACTCTTTTTGAAGTAATCATTTTCAGCAATCAACTTTTTGTTTTGTTGAAAAAGATTTGCATTATCTCGAAGTAAAAAACTAATTTTCTGTTTTAACACCTTGTTTCTAGCATAAGATTCTTTCAAACTATCATGCAATTTTATAATGAAATGTTCAAGATCATCTTCAGTTTCATCATCACAATCAGATTGAGAGTTAGAAGATGTTACCTCATCATCTCCAATGGCCATGAAAGCCAATTGAGCAGATTGATCTTCCTCTTCAATTTCACCATCGGAATTGCATTCATTCCATGTGAATTGAAATTTGTTTATTCTTGGTTTTCTTCCTTCTTTCTTCTTCATCACTGGACAGTCACTTGCATAGTGTCCAAGTTGGCCGCATTCAAAGCACTGATCAGTTTGCTTTTTGTTGAACTCTAGCTTCCCTTTGTTTCTCGAGTTGTTGAACTGATTTGGGAATGAATTGCTAGGTCCACCTTTTCTGAATCTCCTCTTGTTGAGTATTCGTTTGAAACTTTTTGTGATGAGAACGATATCATTGTCATCACCTTCCACATCTTCTTCATCTAGGGAGGCAGAATCATCTTCATCTTGTGAGGCTTTTAGAGCAATATTCTTTCGCACTTTTGCATCCTCTTCCTCTTGCACCTTAGTCTTAAGTTTCAGCTCATAAGAGGTAAGAGAATTAATAAGAGATTCAATAGGCATAGTATTCAAATCTCTAGCCTCCTCAATAGCAGTCACTTTATTTTCCCAATCATTGGACAAGGCATTCAGGATTTTTCTATTTTTCTCACCAAGAGAATATTCTTTTTCCAGCACCTCTAAATCTTTAATAAGATCATTGAATCTACAATACATTTGATCAACATTTTCATGAGGTTCCATCTTGAAAGATTCATACTTTGTAACTAGAATGGACTTCTTTTGTTCTCTAACATTCTCACTACCTTCATGAATTTCTTTCAGTTTGTCCCAAATTTCTTTAGCTGACTTGTAACCCTTGACTCTAATAGATTCATTTGAGTCTAAGGCACAATATAACATATTCATGGCTTTTGCATTTAAGGTGAGATGAATTCTATCCGCAGCAGTCAGTTCACTTCTCATTTTTTGTCTAGATCTGTGAGTATTTTCATCTATAAGAGAGGTATCATAAGAACATTCACTAATAATAAACCACAATTCAATTTAAATGACCTGCAAAAAGATAATCATTCTTTCTTCCACTCACATAATTGTGACCAATTAACAATAGGTGGTCTAATCACAGTAATGTCCTTCAAAAAAATATTAGCGCATTATTGGTTGTTCATTTTACTCCCACAGTCGGATTGAGTTTAATCTTAGGAGACCAAGCTCTGATACAATTGTAAGGACGGAAGACAACCAATCGAAAGCAAACGATAAGCCAATTAAAAGATCGCAATATAACAATAAGGTAAATAAAGGAAAGAATTGCAAACAATTAACTTATACAGCTCCTCTTGAACTATGTTAGATTTAATTCAAATAAGCTTCTTCAAATGATGAATTTACAATCACTCTTGCGTACAAAGGAGGTTCACCTCTCCTTGCCCCGAACACCACTCGGTCAAGTCAGGACGTTTACTATCCCTCAGACACCCCTCACAGGCTACACTACATGAAAGATTCACTCACAAATGAAAAGCTTACATGAACCATCACACCCACTAAAGGACTACAATCTTCTTTGAGAGTTATTTTCTCACTAAAAATCACTCTAGATCTTTTGTATCTTCAGTGTTTGCAAAAATTGTTTTGAAGTGTCTCTTGACAACCACTCGTTTTATATAGACACAAGAAAGGCCTCATTAATGCTTTATCAACGGATAGAAGTAGCTGAACAGTCAACTAGCCGTTACGGGTTCGGACGTTTCCGATAGCCCTGTTTTTATGCGTCCTGACAGCAGCAGTGAGTTTCAGAGATGGTTCTTCAATCTTTCTGGCAATGTCGCGGTGCAACTCTTATGGTGCCGTCGACAGCAAACAAAACAGATTTGAGTAATTATCTTGTTCTACCGGACGTCCCGGTTAGAGACATATTCAGCGTCCGATAGTTTCGCTCGACTTCGAAGGAATGATCCTATCGGACGTCCGAACATGCATCCGAAGTTGTACAAATGATTATCGACGTCCGCATCCTGACTTCTTGAGCGCTTCCGACAGGCTTCAGCATACTTTTGTCTCTTTTCAATTTGTTACTGATCATTGGATCAAATAACTTCATAACTGAAAAATATATCTTGAAGAAATATTAGTCATCATCCATTTTTTTTGTAAACATCAAAAGATAGGATCAAGATCAAACAATCTCCCCCTTTTGATGATGAACAAAAACAATGGATGGAAAGATCAAAAATAAGCTATAAGCCCCTCAATCATTGCAACCAAAACTTTTAAGAGCCAAACTCATAATCTCAGAATAACTCCCCCTTACACATTGGAGGAATAACTCCCCCTTGCACATTGCATCCATTTCTCCCCCTTTTTGTCATCATAAGAGTAAAAATCAACTACTATAATCCAGCAACAATAACAGAGAATTCAATATTCCAAGAAAAAATAGAGAAATGACAGCAATCACAGCAAATCATCATGAGATCAGCATTATTCTTTTATCTCTCTTTTTGACATCATATAGATTCAGTAGGATTCAAAGATATCAGCGAAAACTCAGATCAAAGTATCAAAAGAAAAAAATATTATGAACAAGAATCACTGCAATTGATCTAGACAAAACCTCCTACTTGTTAAAATTAAACATCATGTTTAACTACCCATGCATTTCATGCCTCTTCTCATATTCTTTCCACATAACAATCACTATTCATGTGACCTTTTTGACAACAAAAATTACACATAACCAAAGAGTTATTTACATGAACAGGTTTAATAAATCTTACTTGTCTTCTCCTATGGATAGCAAACTCATTTGAATTAGAATTCAACCTAATCTTTTGAAAACAAACTTGTTTCTTGTGTTTAAACAACTCATTTAGACCATCCATTCTTCTTTTCAAATCACCTTGTTCCTTTTTGAACAAATCACAAAGCTTTGCTTTTCTATCAAGCTCAAAATGTAAAGCATTCTCACTCTTTTTGAAGTAATCATTTTCAGCAATCAACTTTTTGTTTTGTTGAAAAAGATTTGCATTATCTCGAAGTAAAAAACTAATTTTCTGTTTTAACACCTTGTTTCTAGCATAAGATTCTTTCAAACTATCATGCAATTTTATAATGAAATGTTCAAGATCATCTTCAGTTTCATCATCACAATCAGATTGAGAGTTAGAAGATGTTACCTCATCATCTCCAATGGCCATGAAAGCCAATTGAGCAGATTGATCTTCCTCTTCAATTTCACCATCGAAATTGCATTCATTCAATGTGAATTGAAATTTATTTATTCTTGGTTTTCTTCCTTCTTTCTTCTTCATCACTGGACAGTCACTTGCATAGTGTCCAGGTTGGCTGCATTCAAAGCACTGATCAGTTTGTTTTTTGTTGAACTCTAACTTCCCTTTATTTCTCGAGTTGTTGAACTGATTTGGGAATGAATTGCTAGGTCCACCTTTTCTGAATCTCCTCTTGTTGAGTATTCGTTTGAAACTTCTTGTGATGAGAGCGATATCATTGTCATCACCTTCCACATCTTCATCTAGGGAGGCAGAATCATCTTCATCTTGTGAGGCTTTTAGAGCAATATTCTTTCGCACTTTTGCATCCTTTTCCTCTTGCACCTTAGTCTTAAGTTTCATCTCATAAGAGGTAAGAGAATTAATAAGAGATTCAATAGGCATAGTATCCAAATCTCTAGCCTCCTCAATAGCAGTCACTTTATTTTCCCAATCATTGGACAAGGCATTCAGGATTTTTCTATTTTTCTCACCAAGAGAATATTCTTTTTCCAGCACCTCTAAATCTTTAATAAGATCATTGAATCTACAATACATTTGATCAACATTTTCATGAGGTTCCATCTTGAAAGATTCATACTTTGTAACTAGAATGGACTTCTTTTGTTCTCTAACATTCTCACTACCTTCATGAATTTCTTTCAGTTTGTCCCAAATTTCTTTAGCTGACTTGCAACCCTTGACTCTAATAGATTCATTTGAGTCTAAGGCACAATATAACATATTCATGGCTTTTGCATTTAAGGTGAGATGAATTCTATCCGCAGCAGTCAGTTCACTTCTCATTTTTTGTCTAGATCTGTGAGTATTTTCATCTATAAGAGAGGTATCATAAGGACCTTCACTAATAATAAACCACAATTCAATATCAATAGACTGCAAAAAGATAATCATTCTTTCTTTCCAACTCACATAATTTGACCCATTAAACATAGGTGGTCTAATCACAGAATGTCCTTCAAAAAATATAGCATTATTGGTTGTCATTTTTACTCCCAAGTCGATTGAGTTTAATCTCTAGGAGACCAAGCTCTGATACCAATTGTAAGGATCGAAGACAACCAATCGAAAAGCCAAACGATAAGCAATTAAAAGATCGCAATATAACAATAAGTAAATAAAAGGGAAAGAATTGCAAACCAATTAACTATACAGCTCCTCTTGAACTTGTAGATTAATTCAAATAAGCTTCTTCAAATTGATGAATTACAATCACTCTTGCGTACAAAGGAAGTTTCACCTCCTCCTTGCCCCGAACACCACTCGGTCAAGTCAGGACGTTTTACTATCCCTCAGGACAACCCTCACAGAGCTACACTCATGAAAGATTCACTCACAAATGAAAAGCTTACAATGAACCTCACACCACTAAGACTACAAATCTTCTTTGATGAGTATTTTCTCACTAAAATCACTCTAGATCTTTTGTATCTTCAGTGTGCAAAAATTGTTTGAAGTGTCTGACCAACCACTATTTATATAGGACCAAGAAAGTGCCTCATTAATGCTTCCAACGGATAGAAAGTAGCTGAACAGTCAACTAGCCGTTGGTAGTGTCGGACGTCCGATAGCCCTGTTTTATGCGTCCGACAGCAGGCAGTGAGTTTCAGAGATTTTCTTCAATTCTTTCGGATGTCCGGTGCAAGCTCTTTGTGCGTCCGACAGCAAACAAACAGATTTGAGTAATTATCTTGTTTCTACCGGACGTCCGGTAGAGACATATTCAGCGTCCGATAGTTTCGTCGACTTCGAAGGATCCTATCGGACGTCCGAAGCATGCATCCGAAGTTGTACAATGATTATCGGACGTCCGATCCTGACTTCTTGAGCGTCCGACAGCTTCAGCATACTTTGTCATCTTTCAATTGTACTTGATCATGGAATCAAATAACTTCATAACTGAAAATATATCTTGAAGAAATATTAGTATCATCCATTTTTTTTGTAAACATCAAAAGATAGGGATCAAGATCAACAATCTCCCCCTTTTTGATGATGACAAAACAATGGATGGAAAGAAACAAAAATAAGTATAAGCTCCCCCTCAATCATTGCAACCAAAACTTTTAAGAGCCAAACTCATAATCTCAGAATAACTCCCCCTTATACATTGCATCCATTTCTCCCCCTTTTTGTCATCATAAGAGTAAAAATTAACTACTATAATCCAGCAACAATAACAGAGAATTCAATATTCCAAGAAAAAATAGAGAAATGACAGCAATCACAGCAAATCATCATGAGATCAGCATTATTCTTTTATCTCTCTTTTTGACATCATATAGATTCAGTAGTATTCAAAGATATCAGCGAAAATTCAGATCAAAGTATCAAAAGAAAAAATATTATGAACAAGAATCACTGCAATGATTAGACAAAACCTCCTACTTGTTAAAATTAACATCATGTTTAACTATCCACATGCATTTCATGCCTCTTCTCATATTCTTTCTCACATAACAATCACTATTCATGTGACCTTTTTGACAACAAAAATTACACATAATCAAAGAGTTATTTACATGAACAGGTTTAATAAATCTTACCTGTCTTCTCCTATGGATAGCAAACTCATTTGAATTAGAATTCAACCTATTCTTTTGAAAACAGACTTGTTTATTGTGTTTAAGCAACTCATTTAGACCATCCATTCTTCTTTTCAAATCACATTGTTCCTTTTTGAACAAATCACAAAGCTTTGCTTTTCTATCAAGCTCAAAATGTAAAGCATTCTCACTCTTTTTGAAGTAATCATTTTCAGCAATCAACTTTTTGTTTTGTTGAAAAAGATTTGCATTATCTCGAAGTAAAAAACTAATTTTCTGTTTTAACACCTTGTTTCTAGCATAAGATTCTTTCAAACTATCATGCAATTTTATAATGAAATGTTCAAGATCATCTTCAGTTTCATCATCACAATCAGATTGAGAGTTAGAAGATGTTACCTCATCATCTCCAATGGCCATGAAAGCCAATTGAGCAGATTGATCTTCCTCTTCAATTTCACCATCGAAATTGCATTCATTCCATGTGAATTGAAATTTATTTATTCTTGGTTTTCTTCCTTCTTTCTTCTTCATCACTGGACAGTCACTTGCATAGTGTCCAGGTTGGCTGCATTCAAAGCACTGATCAGTTTGTTTTTTGTTGAACTCTAACTTCCCTTTATTTCTCGAGTTGTTGAACTGATTTGGGAATGAATTGCTAGGTCCACCTTTTCTGAATCTCCTCTTGTTGAGTATTCGTTTGAAACTTCTTGTGATGAGAGCGATATCATTGTCATCACCTTCCACATCTTCATCTAGGGAGGCAGAATCATCTTCATCTTGTGAGGCTTTTAGAGCAATATTCTTTCGCACTTTTGCATCCTTTTCCTCTTGCACCTTAGTCTTAAGTTTCAGCTCATAAGAGGTAAGAGAATTAATAAGAGATTCAATAGGCATAGTATCCAAATCTCTAGCCTCCTCAATAGCAGTCACTTTATTTTCCCAATCATTGGACAAGGCATTCAGGATTTTTCTATTTTTCTCACCAAGAGAATATTCTTTTTCCAGCACCTCTAAATCTTTAATAAGATCATTGAATCTACAATACATTTGATCAACATTTTCATGAGGTTCCATCTTGAAAGATTCATACTTTGTAACTAGAATGGACTTCTTTTGTTCTCTAACATTCTCACTACCTTCATGAATTTCTTTCAGTTTGTCCCAAATTTCTTTAGCTGACTTGCAACCTTGACTCTAATAGATTCATTTGAGTCTAAGGCACAATATAACATATTCATGGCTTTTGCATTTAAGGTGAGATGAATTCTATCCGCAGCAGTCAGTTCACTTCTCATTTTTTGTCTAGATCTGTGAGTATTTTCATCTATAAGAGAGGTATCATAAGGACCTTCACTAATAATAAACCACAATTCAATATCAATAGACTGCAAAAAGATAATCATTCTTTCTTTCCAACTCACATAATTTGACCCATTAAACATAGGTGGTCTAATCACAGAATGTCCTTCAAAAAATATAGCATTATTGGTTGTCATTTTTACTCCCAAGTCGATTGAGTTTAATCTCTAGGAGACCAAGCTCTGATACCAATTGTAAGGATCGAAGACAACCAATCGAAAAGCCAAACGATAAGCAATTAAAAGATCGCAATATAACAATAAGTAAATAAAAGGGAAAGAATTGCAAACCAATTAACTATACAGCTCCTCTTGAACTTGTAGATTAATTCAAATAAGCTTCTTCAAATTGATGAATTACAATCACTCTTGCGTACAAAGGAAGGTCCACCTCCTCCTTGCCCCGAACACCACTCGGTCAAGTCAGGACGTTTTACTATCCCTCAGGACAACCCTCACAGAGCTACACTCATGAAAGATTCACTCACAAATGAAAAGCTTACAATGAACCTCACACCACTAAGACTACAAATCTTCTTTGATGAGTATTTTCTCACTAAAATCACTCTAGATCTTTTGTATCTTCAGTGTGCAAAAATTGTTTGAAGTGTCTGACCAACCACTATTTATATAGGACCAAGAAAGTGCCTCATTAATGCTTCCAACGGATAGAAAGTAGCTGAACAGTCAACTAGCCGTTGGTAGTGTCGGACGTCCGATAGCCCTGTTTTATGCGTCCGACAGCAGGCAGTGAGTTTCAGAGATTTTCTTCAATTCTTTCGGATGTCCGGTGCAAGCTCTTTGTGCGTCCGACAGCAAACAAACAGATTTGAGTAATTATCTTGTTTCTACCGGACGTCCGGTAGAGACATATTCAGCGTCCGATAGTTTCGTCGACTTCGAAGGATCCTATCGGACGTCCGAAGCATGCGTCCAAAGTTGTGTAATGATTATCGGACGTCCGATCCTGACTTCTTGAGCGTCCGACAGCTTCAGCATACTTTGTCATCTTTCAATTGTACTTGATCATGGAATCAAATAACTTCATAACTGAAAATATATCTTGAAGAAATATTAGTATCATCCATTTTTTTTGTAAACATCAAAAGATAGGGATCAAGATCAACAATCTCCCCCTTTTTGATGATGACAAAACAATGGATGGAAAGAAACAAAAATAAGTATAAGCTCCCCCTCAATCATTGCAACCAAAACTTTTAAGAGCCAAACTCATAATCTCAGAATAACTCCCCCTTACACATTGCATCCATTTCTCCCCCTTTTTGTCATCATAAGAGTAAAAATTAACTACTATAATCCAGCAACAATAACAGAGAATTCAATATTCCAAGAAAAAATAGAGAAATGACAGCAATCACAGCAAATCATCATGAGATCAGCATTATTCTTTTATCTCTCTTTTTGACATCATATAGATTCAGTAGTATTCAAAGATATCAGCGAAAATTCAGATCAAAGTATCAAAAGAAAAAATATTATGAACAAGAATCACTGCAATGATTAGACAAAACCTCCTACTTGTTAAAATTAACATCATGTTTAACTATCCACATGCATTTCATGCCTCTTCTCATATTCTTTCTCACATAACAATCACTATTCATGTGACCTTTTTGACAACAAAAATTACACATAATCAAAGAGTTATTTACATGAACAGGTTTAATAAATCTTACCTGTCTTCTCCTATGGATAGCAAACTCATTTGAATTAGAATTCAACCTATTCTTTTGAAAACAGACTTGTTTATTGTGTTTAAGCAACTCATTTAGACCATCCATTCTTCTTTTCAAATCACATTGTTCCTTTTTGAACAAATCACAAAGCTTTGCTTTTCTATCAAGCTCAAAATGTAAAGCATTCTCACTCTTTTTGAAGTAATCATTTTCAGCAATCAACTTTTTGTTTTGTTGAAAAAGATTTGCATTATCTCGAAGTAAAAAACTAATTTTCTGTTTTAACACCTTGTTTCTAGCATAAGATTCTTTCAAACTATCATGCAATTTTATAATGAAATGTTCAAGATCATCTTCAGTTTCATCATCACAATCAGATTGAGAGTTAGAAGATGTTACCTCATCATCTCCAATGGCCATGAAAGCCAATTGAGCAGATTGATCTTCCTCTTCAATTTCACCATCGAAATTGCATTCATTCCATGTGAATTGAAATTTATTTATTCTTGGTTTTCTTCCTTCTTTCTTCTTCATCACTGGACAGTCACTTGCATAGTGTCCAGGTTGGCTGCATTCAAAGCACTGATCAGTTTGTTTTTTGTTGAACTCTAACTTCCCTTTATTTCTCGAGTTGTTGAACTGATTTGGGAATGAATTGCTAGGTCCACCTTTTCTGAATCTCCTCTTGCTGAGTATTCGTTTGAAACTTCTTGTGATGAGAGCGATATCATTGTCATCACCTTCCACATCTTCATCTAGGGAGGCAGAATCATCTTCATCTTGTGAGGCTTTTAGAGCAATATTCTTTCGCACTTTTGCATCCTTTTCCTCTTGCACCTTAGTCTTAAGTTTCAGCTCATAAGAGGTAAGAGAATTAATAAGAGATTCAATAGGCATAGTATCCAAATCTCTAGCCTCCTCAATAGCAGTCACTTTATTTTCCCAATCATTGGACAAGGCATTCAGGATTTTTCTATTTTTCTCACCAAGAGAATATTCTTTTTCCAGCACCTCTAAATCTTTAATAAGATCATTGAATCTACAATACATTTGATCAACATTTTCATGAGGTTCCATCTTGAAAGATTCATACTTTGTAACTAGAATGGACTTCTTTTGTTCTCTAACATTCTCACTACCTTCATGAATTTCTTTCAGTTTGTCCCAAATTTCTTTAGCTGACTTGCAACCCTTGACTCTAATAGATTCATTTGAGTCTAAGGCACAATATAACATATTCATGGCTTTTGCATTTAAGGTGAGATGAATTCTATCCGCAGCAGTCAGTTCACTTCTCATTTTTTGTCTAGATCTGTGAGTATTTTCATCTATAAGAGAGGTATCATAAGGACCTTCACTAATAATAAACCACAATTCAATATCAATAGACTGCAAAAAGATAATCATTCTTTCTTTCCAACTCACATAATTTGACCCATTAAACATAGGTGGTCTAATCACAGAATGTCCTTCAAAAAATATAGCATTATTGGTTGTCATTTTTACTCCCAAGTCGATTGAGTTTAATCTCTAGGAGACCAAGCTCTGATACCAATTGTAAGGATCGAAGACAACCAATCGAAAAGCCAAACGATAAGCAATTAAAAGATCGCAATATAACAATAAGTAAATAAAAGGGAAAGAATTGCAAACCAATTAACTATACAGCTCCTCTTGAACTTGTAGATTAATTCAAATAAGCTTCTTCAAATTGATGAATTACAATCACTCTTGCGTACAAAGGAAGGTCCACCTCCTCCTTGCCCCGAACACCACTCGGTCAAGTCAGGACGTTTTACTATCCCTCAGAACAACCCTCACAGAGCTACACTCATGAAAGATTCACTCACAAATGAAAAGCTTACAATGAACCTCACACCACTAAGACTACAAATCTTCTTTGATGAGTATTTTCTCACTAAAATCACTCTAGATCTTTTGTATCTTCAGTGTGCAAAAATTGTTTGAAGTGTCTGACCAACCACTATTTATATAGGACCAAGAAAGTGCCTCATTAATGCTTCCAACGGATAGAAAGTAGCTGAACAGTCAACTAGCCGTTGGTAGTGTCGGACGTCCGATAGCCCTGTTTTATGCGTCCGACAGCAGGCAGTGAGTTTCAGAGATTTTCTTCAATTCTTTCGGATGTCCGGTGCAAGCTCTTTGTGCGTCCGACAGCAAACAAACAGATTTGAGTAATTATCTTGTTTCTATCGGACGTCCGGTAGAGACATATTCAGCGTCCGATAGTTTCGTCGACTTCGAAGGATCCTATCGGACGTCCGAAGCATGCGTCCAAAGTTGTGTAATGATTATCGGACGTCCGATCCTGACTTCTTGAGCGTCCGACAGCTTCAGCATACTTTGTCATCTTTCAATTGTACTTGATCATGGAATCAAATAACTTCATAACTGAAAATATATCTTGAAGAAATATTAGTATCATCCATTTGTTTTGTAAACATCAAAAGATAGGGATCAAGATCAACAATCTCCCCCTTTTTGATGATGACAAAACAATGGATGGAAAGAAACAAAAATAAGTATAAGCTCCCCCTCAATCATTGCAACCAAAACTTTTAAGAGCCAAACTCATAATCTCAGAATAACTCCCCCTTACACATTGCATCCATTTCTCCCCCTTTTTGTCATCATAAGAGTAAAAATTAACTACTATAATCCAGCAACAATAACAGAGAATTCAATATTCCAAGAAAAAATAGAGAAATGACAGCAATCACAGCAAATCATCATGAGATCAGCATTATTCTTTTATCTCTCTTTTTGACATCATATAGATTCAGTAGTATTCAAAGATATCAGCGAAAATTCAGATCAAAGTATCAAAAGAAAAAATATTATGAACAAGAATCACTGCAATGATTAGACAAAACCTCCTACTTGTTAAAATTAACATCATGTTTAACTATCCACATGCATTTCATGCCTCTTCTCATATTCTTTCTCACATAACAATCACTATTCATGTGACCTTTTTGACAACAAAAATTACACATAATCAAAGAGTTATTTACATGAACAGGTTTAATAAATCTTACCTGTCTTCTCCTATGGATAGCAAACTCATTTGAATTAGAATTCAACCTATTCTTTTGAAAACAGACTTGTTTATTGTGTTTAAGCAACTCATTTAGACCATCCATTCTTCTTTTCAAATCACATTGTTCCTTTTTGAACAAATCACAAAGCTTTGCTTTTCTATCAAGCTCAAAATGTAAAGCATTCTCACTCTTTTTGAAGTAATCATTTTCAGCAATCAACTTTTTGTTTTGTTGAAAAAGATTTGCATTATCTCGAAGTAAAAAACTAATTTTCTGTTTTAACACCTTGTTTCTAGCATAAGATTCTTTCAAACTATCATGCAATTTTATAATGAAATGTTCAAGATCATCTTCAGTTTCATCATCACAATCAGATTGAGAGTTAGAAGATGTTACCTCATCATCTCCAATGGCCATGAAAGCCAATTGAGCAGATTGATCTTCCTCTTCAATTTCACCATCGAAATTGCATTCATTCCATGTGAATTGAAATTTATTTATTCTTGGTTTTCTTCCTTCTTTCTTCTTCATCACTGGACAGTCACTTGCATAGTGTCCAGGTTGGCTGCATTCAAAGCACTGATCAGTTTGTTTTTTGTTGAACTCTAACTTCCCTTTATTTCTCGAGTTGTTGAACTGATTTGGGAATGAATTGCTAGGTCCACCTTTTCTGAATCTCCTCTTGTTGAGTATTCGTTTGAAACTTCTTGTGATGAGAGCGATATCATTGTCATCACCTTCCACATCTTCATCTAGGGAGGCAGAATCATCTTCATCTTGTGAGGCTTTTAGAGCAATATTCTTTCGCACTTTTGCATCCTTTTCCTCTTGCACCTTAGTCTTAAGTTTCATCTCATAAGAGGTAAGAGAATTAATAAGAGATTCAATAGGCATAGTATCCAAATCTCTAGCCTCCTCAATAGCAGTCACTTTATTTTCCCAATCATTGGACAAGGCATTCAGGATTTTTCTATTTTTCTCACCAAGAGAATATTCTTTTTCCAGCACCTCTAAATCTTTAATAAGATCATTGAATCTACAATACATTTGATCAACATTTTCATGAGGTTCCATCTTGAAAGTGTGAGAACCCATAAAACCCTAATTATTATCCTAGGGTTTATTTCCCCTGAATTGCATGTTTTCTGCATTGTCTGGCTTAGAAATATTTTCTTAGTGGATTTTATGAGCAATTATAGTTTTAAGATGATTTTTCTAGCATTGGAGAATTTTTAGAAAATTAAGAGTAAATAGTGGACGTGGGACCCACTAGTGCGAAAAGTTCGGAAAAATTCGGCCAATAAGGTTAAATTTCGGATACTGTTTAAAATTTATCGGGTGTTAAGAGATAAGTAGTGTGTGTGAAGTGATTGATGTGAGAGAGAAAAGAAATGATAAGATTGCATTTAATGTAGTGCCACTTGTCACCATGTCATTAGTCTTACTTTAAGAGTTACTATTCACCTTTTGACATTTTTTGACTTTTGACCCAAATAAGTAAATATCTTCAAAAAAATTCACCAAAAATTCTCTCATTTTCTTCCTCCATGGCCGGCCCTCCCTAAGCAAGAAGAAAGACAAAACTCTTCAATATTCTAGCCAACTCCAAGCTCAAATCAACTACACCACTTGCTTAACTTAGTTTTTACTCCATAAATTTCTTCCTTCTAGTGCTAGCAAGTTGTTTGGTGAACTTTGTTTGAAGAGCAAAGGTGTCCTACATCCCTCTCTCTCTTGATCTCTTGGTAAGTGTTGCTTGAACACCCTACTACCTTCAATAATGGTTACATGATGCTTAGAAGTGGCTTAAGTGGTTGAAAATGTGGTTTATCTCTTGGTTTGGCTTGTTTTGGTGAAGTTTTTATTTTATTGGGAATTTTTCTGGTTTAATATGAATTATATGTTGTGGCCTTGTATGATGAATTGTAATGGTTGATAATGACTCTATGAGGTGTATTGGATAGGAAAATGCAACTAATTTTGGATTTGGTGTGAAATTGAAAAGTTAGGGTTCTTAATTCCCCAATTCTGTCCGGTTTTTGATCATAGGTTTAGAGGCCGAATTTGACTTTGCTCAAAACATGAAAGTTGTAGGTATTGATGTGATGGAGATGCCTGTAAAATTTCAGGGCATTTGGATTAGTGTGGAGTGAGTTATGACGAAATTACTGTAGCTGTTCTGCTTTGGACAGAATGCGAAAACTGCGATAGTGATTGGCCATTTTGACTGGTTTTGGTTTGGATTTTGAAGTTGATGTCTTCTGATGAAATGTAGCTGAATGTCTTAGTTAACGAATGCCTTTGGAATTTCGGCATTTGGACTTGTATGGACTGAGATATACCGATTACAGTTTTCTGCGTTTTGCAAACCTGTTGAGGGAATTCTGGTATAGTATTTCGTATTTTCGACCTAGTTAAGCTAGGAACTGGATTGAGTGACCTTCTACATTGTTGTAGCCCTGTTCCATAGCTTCGAAACGGTGGGTCTTACACCCCCAATCGATATTCGTAGTGAGAGTTGTGTCATTACCGCATAATAAGTGTAAAACAGTTTTTCCTAAACGGGGCCAAGATTATTGCTAATTTTAATTTCTGGTTTGCTATCGTGTTCATTTATGCATATGAAACCCTATTGGGGTTGTGTTTAGCATTGTTTGGTGACTCGTTCTCGAGTCTCATTGTATGTGTTACATGTTCTAGGGCTTGAAGGTAGTGCTCGACGGCTTGGTGATCGTGGTACATGAAAAACCACTTACTTGCTTGGTGAGTATACCACTCACTAAATTGTTACTATGTGGCTTTGTTAAATGTTATGTGATGCCTTGATGGCTTACTTGCATATTGGAATTGATTAAGGTGAGGGTGTACTTGACCGCCCTCACCTCTTTTGATATTGTCATTGATTGGCTACCGTTTTATTGCATTACTGAACTTGATATATTGGTTGGTGAATTCCATTTCATGGAAACTGAATTGATGTCGTTTGGACGATGTCCAACGGCCTTACTGCATTACTGAGCTCAACCCCGTTTGGTAGTCAATTGGATCGAGCCGGCGAGGGCTTGGTCGTGAACATTGAATTGCCACGGGGACTGTATTGGGGAACCTTGTGGTAATGAGACCCTTGGTTCCGGTAAACTCGAGTATTACCAAAAGCTACTGAAATGGAGTGCGGGCCCGGTTGGGGTATGTTGGGTGGAAGGAATGGAAGTAAAGAGTTGTCTACGGTTTGGTATTTTAACATTGACGGAGAGTCAATGAGGTTGGTTCAAGATTGCAAGCGTGGAAATGGGCTCTTGAGAGCCGACCGTATCCTTTTACCGTTTTGCTTCATTGCTTATTTACGCACTTTAAATGAAGGTTCATTCTTATATGACTTTGATTGCTTATTGGGTGGTATACCACTGGGCTTTAGCTCATTCCGTGTTATTTGTTTTCCTTACAGGGTGATAATTACTTTTGAGAATGGATTGGATAGTCAATTGCCGAATTGAGCATGTAAATGTCTTTTGTATTGCTCTTGAAGTGAAACCCTAATGTATAACGGGTTCATTTCCTTTTGATCGGCAAATCGAATGTGTACTTCCTTAGTGAATGGTTTTGGCTTGCCGTTGTGGCTTGTAAATGGCTAATGTTATGTTGTATATGTATTTCGATGCTTGGTTGGGTTTCGGACGGGTCGGTTACTATTCATGGCCGACTCTGGAGTTCGTTTCTTTTATTTTGGGATATTTTGCCCTTTTGCCTTGTTGCGCGCGTTATAAGTTTCAAACGTGATAGATCGCTTTATACTGCACCGTTAGTCCTGGCGAGAGCTGGGCAGGCAGTCCGCTAACCTCTTTGGTTCGCCTTAGGGGAAGGTGGGGCTGTCACAGGTGGTATCAGAGCCTAGGTTTGAATTAGCCTGGGTGTTATCGGATTGTTTGACTTGCGGATTGTTGCTTTTGGCCTTTAAGTTTATATTGATTATTGATGATTACATGTTCTTGTGATGTAGGATGGCCGAACAGGGTGACCCTAGTGCTAGTCCTTCGGGGGCTAGACCTCGTAGAGTACTCCCCGTGATTCCCTATCAGATACGGCCGGGAGGGGCCGTCATTCGTTGGAGCCCTTCTAACCGTCTACGACGGTGCCCGTGTAAGGAGAGGTATGCCTACCCGAACACCCTCGTGTTTGCGCTAGATAAAGAGCGCAAGGGGTTGGCGCGAGAGAATGCTCGACTAGAGGTCGATGCTATCCAGGATAGGGCGACCAAGGATAAGCAAGCGGCGCGTATAAAAGAGTTAGAATACGACGTGCTTGAGGCTGAGGATCGAGTGGATGACCTTTGCGCTCAATTAAAGGAGGCACGAGAGCGAGAGCTTAAGCGAGCTCGCAAGGTTAGGGGTCGCGCTGAGGCGATTCTTAATTTGTGTGACGATGGCCTGGAAGAGTCTAGTGATGAGGCCTCGTGCGCTGGGGCCGAGGCTGGGGAGGAGTCTACCCCGTCGCCTGGGTCCCAGACCCCAGCGACTGATTAGGCCTAGATCTTAGGGCACTTTTGGATAGTGGTGGTTTTTGAATGTACATAGGGATAGGGATAGAGCTTTAGCTAACCGTTTTGGATGTAGAGTTAGCTACGTGTAAATCTCTTTTGATAGGCCTATCCTCAGGTGGATCTTTTGTGTACGTGCGTGCTTTGGCCGTACCTGACTGACTGCTTGTATATATGTGGTTGGCATGTATATATGTGTTTGGCATGTATGCTTGGACTGTATAAATGTGTTTTTGTGAAAAACTTAAGTGTTACTTATATGCTTTGTTATTGCTTTGGTTTAGTACTTTTGCCTAGACCAAGTATACCTAATGGAAGGAACACGGAGAGGACGGGGACGTGGGCGTGGTAGGCAACCCACACCGGTTAGGGAAACTGGGGAAGCTTCTACTGGCCCAATTCCTGAACCCCAAATAGACCCCAATGCTCAAATAGCTGCCGCTATGCAGCAAATGACAAACCTACTCGCACAAGTAGTGCAACAACAGGGCCAAAACCCAAACCCTAACCCTGGAAACCCCGGAAACCCTGGCCATCATATTGAGAGCGAAGATAGAGCACTAGAACGTTTCCAAAAGTTTTCCCCGCCAAAGTTTATTGGGGGACCCGACCCTGATGTTGCTGAGAAATGGCTGGAGAAGATGGTAGACATATTCGCGGCCTTACACTATCCGGACGAACGGCAGGTGACTTTTGCCGTGTTCCAACTCGAGGGGGCTGCCCGTTCCTGGTGGAACGTAATTAGGCAGAAATGGGAGCGGGAGCAGACACAGAGGACTTGGGTGAACTTCATCCGAGAATTTAATGCTAAGTTTTTCCCTCCTCTAGTCCAGGAAAGGAAGGAGGACGAGTTTATCCGGCTCCGGCAAGGGGCTCAGACTGTGGCGGAGTACGAGAGCCAGTTTACCCGCCTGTCCAAATTCGCGCCTGAACTAATTATGACCGAACAACGACGCGTGAGGCGCTTTATTCAGGGCTTGAACGTGGAGATCCAGAAAGATCTCGCAGCGGCTCAAATCACTACTTTTAGCGAGGCAATGGAAAAAGCCCAACGGGTCGAGAGTGCACGGCTTCAGGTCCGAAACTTCCAGGCTAAGAAGCGTGGTTTTCCTGGGAGTACATCTGGGCAAGGTGAGAAGAGCACTCCCTCCAAGTTTGGACGAGGAACTGGGGGTGGACGACAATCTGGAACAGGCAGAGGGACTCCGTTCAGGGGCGGCCAAGTTGGGCGAGGACAGAGGGGGAACACCCAGAGTGGCTCGGCATCGGCACCTCGTGGTCCCTGTGGGCACTGTGGAAAGACAAACCACACCGAGGACAATTGCTGGAGGAAACTGGGGAAATGTCTGCGGTGTGGAAGTGCGGACCATCAGCTGGCTACATGTCCGGTCCTGAAACAAGATGGAAAGGGGAGTCAGCTACCGCCGAGGACTAACACTGGACCAGCCAAGGGAGACGGATCCAAACCTAAGGTGCCAGCTAGGGTTTATTCCTTAGAGCCCCATCAGGTCCCAGATTCTTCCGAGGTGGTGGAAGGTACGATCCCTATTTTCCACCGCTTTGCCAAAGTTTTAATTGATCCCGGTGCCACTCATTCGTTTGTTAACCCTGATTTCATATGTGGCATCGATATAAAACCTGCTAGCTTACCATATGACTTAGAGGTTAGTACACCTACGGGGAATCAACGTTTGGTGACTAGTATGGTCTATAGGGATTGCGACGTATGGGTAGGTGAAAGGAGGTTTTTAGGGGACTTGATTAGCTTATCCATTAAGGGGTACGATGTGATTTTGGGTATGGACTGGTTAGCCAAATATAACGCCCAACTGGATTGTAAAACGAAAATAGTTGAATTTCGCATTCCTGGCGAGGCAACCTTAAGGTTAGATATAAGGGGTAGGTTAGCCTCATCTGCTCTCATTTCGGGCATTCGAGCTAGGAAACTGATAAGTAGAGGGGCGCAAGGATATTTGGCCTTTCTAATTAATACCCCTACGGATAAGTTAAAGGTAGAAGATGTAGCCATAGTGAGGGACTTTCCGGATGTTTTCCCTGATGAGTTAGTGGCCTTACCTCCGGAAAGAGAGATAGAATTCCGAATAGATCTTTTACCTGGAACCGCACCTATCTCGAAAACCCCTTACCGAATGGCGCCTGCAGAACTTAAGGAGCTTAAGTTGCAACTGCAAGACCTTTTGGAGCGGGGATTCATTCACGAGAGTGAGTCTCCTTGGGGAGCTCCGGTGTTATTTGTGAAGAAGAAGGACGGCACGTTGAGGATGTGTATTGACTATAGGGGGCTGAACAACGTTACGATCAAGAATAAGTATCCACTGCCCCACATCGACGAGTTGTTTGACCAGCTGCAAGGAGCAGTGGTCTTCTCAAAGTTAGACCTTCGACAGGGATACTATCAGTTGTTGATTAGGAAGGAGGACATTCCGAAAACTGCTTTCAACTCGAGATACGGGCATTACGAGTTTGCCGTTATGCCCTTTGGACTGACTAATGCTCCCGCCGCCTTCATGGACCTAATGCATAGGGTTTTCAAACCCTATCTAGACCGATTTGTCGTTGTGTTCATTGATGACATTTTGGTCTACTCTAAGTCACGCGAGGAGCATGAGAAGCATTTGAGAATGGTATTGCAGACATTGAGGGAACATCAGCTGTATGCCAAGTTTAGTAAATGCGAGTTCTGGTTGGAGAGAGTAGCGTTTCTAGGGCACGTGATCTCCCACGAAGGTATTTCGGTGGATCCGGCGAAGGTTGAGGCCGTGACAAATTGGAAAAGGCCAGAAACTCCCACGGAGATTCGCAGCTTTCTAGGGCTAGCTGGGTACTACCGACGGTTTATTAAAGATTTTTCCAAACTGGCAGGACCTTTAACTGACTTGACAAAGAAGCATGGCCAGTTTATCTGGAACGGCCGATGCGAAACAAGTTTTCAAGAATTAAAGAAAAGATTGACCATGGCTCCAGTACTGGTCTTGCCCAATGGAATGGACGGGTTTGTAGTATATGCGGATGCGTCGCGAGAAGGACTGGGATGCGTTTTGATGCAGAACCGGAATGTGATTGCTTTCGCCTCTAGAAAATTGAAGCTTCACGAGCAGAACTACCCGACTCATGATCTAGAATTAGCCGCAGTGGTGTTTGCTCTGAAAAAGTGGAGGCATTACCTATACGGGGTGACCTTCGAAGTGTTTTCGGATCACAAAAGTCTTAGATACCTTTTCTCCCAGAAGGAATTAAACATGAGGCAACGAAGGTGGATGGAATTTCTGGAAGATTACGACTGTACGATCAATTACCATCCGGGAAAGGCAAATGTGGTAGCAGATGCCTTGAGTCGTAAGGTGCAAGTAGCAGGGCTAATGATTAAGGAGTGGGGTTTGCTAGAATCCGTGTGCGAGTGGAAACCCTGTCTAGGGAGCCATAAGGTGATATTTGGCAATGTTAGGGTTACCTCCACTCTACTGGAACGTATTAAAGAGGCACAAAAAGAAGATTTGATGGTACAGAAATGGAAAGAGAAAGTGGATAAGGGAGAAACAACGGACTTCAATTTGAGTCCTGAGGGTATTGTAAAATATCGGAACCGAATAGTGGTACCAAAGGATGAGGCATTGAAAGCAGAAATTCTGGAGGAAGCTCATAGATCTAAGTACACAATCCATCCGGGTAGCAGCAAGATGTATCAAGACCTAAAAGGAACCTATTGGTGGGACAATATGAAGAAGGAAATTGCTCAATACGTACAGAAATGTCTCATTTGCCAGCAAGTGAAGGCAGAGCATCAAAAACCGTCAGGTCTGTTACAACCCTTGGAGATACCCGAGTGGAAGTGGGAAAACATCACCATGGACTTCGTTTCAGGTTTACCGAGGACGCAAAGAGGACACGATGCCGTTTGGGTGATCGTTGATCGATTAACCAAGTCGGCCCATTTCTTGCCGGTGAACATGAAGTACTCAATGGACAAATTGGCTCGACTGTACATGGATGAGGTTGTAAGACTACACGGTGTTCCTGTGAGCATCGTTTCCGATCGGGATCCACGGTTTGTATCACGATTTTGGCAGAAGTTTCAAGAAACCCTGGGGACGAAACTCAATTTAAGCACTACCTATCACCCTCAGACGGATGGCCAGTCAGAACGGACAATTCAGACGCTCGAGGACATGCTACGAACGTGCATTCTGGACTTTGGAGGCAATTGGGGTCAGCACATGACCTTAGTCGAATTTGCATATAACAATAGCTTTCATTCGTCGATTCAAATGGCTCCGTACGAAGCTCTCTACGGACGCAAGTGCCGGTCGCCGATTTACTGGGATGAAGTTGGCGAAAAGAAAGCACTGGACCCGACAACTATTCCGTGGATGGAAGAGGCTCACGAGAAGGTTAAGTTGATACGGCAACGAATCCAAACTGCCCAAAGTCGCCAAAAGAGCTACGCGGATAACCGAAGAAAAGACTTGGAGTTTGAAGTTGGGGACTACGTATTTCTCAAGATCACACCCTTACGAAGTCTTACAACGGGTAAAGGAAAGAAGCTTCAACCACGGTACGTCGGACCCTACAAGATCCTTCAGAGGGTTGGAGTGGTCGCGTATCGATTGGAGCTACCGTCCAGTCTTTCTCGAATCCATGATGTATTCCACGTCTCGATGCTAAAGAAGTACCATCCTGACCCATCTCATGTTTTACAACCGGAAGATATCGAAGTAGATGAATCACTGGCCTATGAAGAGAAACCAGTCCAAGTACTCGATCGAAAAGTCAAAGAGCTCCGAAACAAGCGGATTCCTCTAGTGAAGGTGCTATGGAGAAACCACGGAGTTGAGGAAGCTACCTGGGAAATGGAAGGGGAAATGCGAAAGAAATACCCAAACCTTTTCGAGAATTAAGGTGAGAAATTTCGAGGACGAAATTTTTTTAAGGGGGGGAGAGTGTGAGAACCCATAAAACCCTAATTATTATCCTAGGGTTTATTTCCCCTGAATTGCATGTTTTCTGCATTGTCTGGCTTAGAAATATTTTCTTAGTGGATTTTATGAGCAATTATAGTTTTAAGATGATTTTTCTAGCATTGGAGAATTTTTAGAAAATTAAGAGTAAATAGTGGACGTGGGACCCACTAGTGCGAAAAGTTCGGAAAAATTCGGCCAATAAGGTTAAATTTCGGATACTGTTTAAAATTTATCGGGTGTTAAGAGATAAGTAGTGTGTGTGAAGTGATTGATGTGAGAGAGAAAAGAAATGATAAGATTGCATTTAATGTAGTGCCACTTGTCACCATGTCATTAGTCTTACTTTAAGAGTTACTATTCACCTTTTGACATTTTTTGACTTTTGACCCAAATAAGTAAATATCTTCAAAAAAATTCACCAAAAATTCTCTCATTTTCTTCCTCCATGGCCGGCCCTCCCTAAGCAAGAAGAAAGACAAAACTCTTCAATATTCTAGCCAACTCCAAGCTCAAATCAACTAAACCACTTGCTTAACTTAGTTTTTACTCCATAAATTTCTTCCTTCTAGTGCTAGCAAGTTGTTTGGTGAACTTTGTTTGAAGAGCAAAGGTGTCCTACATCCCTCTCTCTCTTGATCTCTTGGTAAGTGTTGCTTGAACACCCTACTACCTTCAATAATGGTTACATGATGCTTAGAAGTGGCTTAAGTGGTTGAAAATGTGGTTTATCTCTTGGTTTGGCTTGTTTTGGTGAAGTTTTTATTTTATTGGGAATTTTTCTGGTTTAATATGAATTATATGTTGTGGCCTTGTATGATGAATTGTAATGGTTGATAATGACTCTATGAGGTGTATTGGATAGGAAAATGCAACTAATTTTGGATTTGGTGTGAAATTGAAAAGTTAGGGTTCTTAATTCCCCAATTCTGTCCGGTTTTTGATCATAGGTTTAGAGGCCGAATTTGACTTTGCTCAAAACATGAAAGTTGTAGGTATTGATGTGATGGAGATGCCTGTAAAATTTCAGGGCATTTGGATTAGTGTGGAGTGAGTTATGACGAAATGACTGTAGCTGTTCTGCTTTGGACAGAATGCGAAAACTGCGATAGTGATTGGCCATTTTGACTGGTTTTGGTTTGGATTTTGAAGTTGATGTCTTCTGATGAAATGTAGCTGAATGTCTTAGTTAACGAATGCCTTTGGAATTTCGGCATTTGGACTTGTATGGACTGAGATATACCGATTACAGTTTTCTGCGTTTTGCAAACCTGTTGAGGGAATTCTGGTATAGTATTTCGTATTTTCGACCTAGTTAAGCTAGGAACTGGATTGAGTGACCTTCTACATTGTTGTAGCCCTGTTCCATAGCTTCGAAACGGTGGGTCTTACACCCCCAATCGATATTCGTAGTGAGAGTTGTGTCATTACCGCATAATAAGTGTAAAACAGTTTTTCCTAAACGGGGCCAAGATTATTGCTAATTTTAATTTCTGGTTTGCTATCGTGTTCATTTATGCATATGAAACCCTATTGGGGTTGTGTTTAGCATTGTTTGGTGACTCGTTCTCGAGTCTCATTGTATGTGTTACATGTTCTAGGGCTTGAAGGTAGTGCTCGACGGCTTGGTGATCGTGGTACATGAAAAACCACTTACTTGCTTGGTGAGTATACCACTCACTAAATTGTTACTATGTGGCTTTGTTAAATGTTATGTGATGCCTTGATGGCTTACTTGCATATTGGAATTGATTAAGGTGAGGGTGTACTTGACCGCCCTCACCTCTTTTGATATTGTCATTGATTGGCTACCGTTTTATTGCATTACTGAACTTGATATATTGGTTGGTGAATTCCATTTCATGGAAACTGAATTGATGTCGTTTGGACGATGTCCAACGGCCTTACTGCATTACTGAGCTCAACCCCGTTTGGTAGTCAATTGGATCGAGCCGGCGAGGGCTTGGTCGTGAACATTGAATTGCCACGGGGACTGTATTGGGGAACCTTGTGGTAATGAGACCCTTGGTTCCGGTAAACTCGAGTATTACCAAAAGCTACTGAAATGGAGTGCGGGCCCGGTTGGGGTATGTTGGGTGGAAGGAATGGAAGTAAAGAGTTGTCTACGGTTTGGTATTTTAACATTGACGGAGAGTCAATGAGGTTGGTTCAAGATTGCAAGCGTGGAAATGGGCTCTTGAGAGCCGACCGTATCCTTTTACCGTTTTGCTTCATTGCTTATTTACGCACTTTAAATGAAGGTTCATTCTTATATGACTTTGATTGCTTATTGGGTGGTATACCACTGGGCTTTAGCTCATTCCGTGTTATTTGTTTTCCTTACAGGGTGATAATTACTTTTGAGAATGGATTGGATAGTCAATTGCCGAATTGAGCATGTAAATGTCTTTTGTATTGCTCTTGAAGTGAAACCCTAATGTATAACGGGTTCATTTCCTTTTGATCGGCAAATCGAATGTGTACTTCCTTAGTGAATGGTTTTGGCTTGCCGTTGTGGCTTGTAAATGGCTAATGTTATGTTGTATATGTATTTCGATGCTTGGTTGGGTTTCGGACGGGTCGGTTACTATTCATGGCCGACTCTGGAGTTCGTTTCTTTTATTTTGGGATATTTTGCCCTTTTGCCTTGTTGCGCGCGTTATAAGTTTCAAACGTGATAGATCGCTTTATACTGCACCGTTAGTCCTGGCGAGAGCTGGGCAGGCAGTCCGCTAACCTCTTTGGTTCGCCTTAGGGGAAGGTGGGGCTGTCACAGAAAGATTCATACTTTGTAACTAGAATGGACTTCTTTTGTTCTCTAACATTCTCACTACCTTCATGAATTTCTTTCAGTTTGTCCCAAATTTCTTTAGCTGACTTGCAACCCTTGACTCTAATAGATTCATTTGAGTCTAAGGCACAATATAACATATTCATGGCTTTTGCATTTAAGGTGAGATGAATTCTATCCGCAGCAGTCAGTTCACTTCTCATTTTTTGTCTAGATCTGTGAGTATTTTCATCTATAAGAGAGGTATCATAAGGACCTTCACTAATAATAAACCACAATTCAATATCAATAGACTGCAAAAAGATAATCATTCTTTCTTTCCAACTCACATAATTTGACCCATTAAACATAGGTGGTCTAATCACAGAATGTCCTTCAAAAAATATAGCATTATTGGTTGTCATTTTTACTCCCAAGTCGATTGAGTTTAATCTCTAGGAGACCAAGCTCTGATACCAATTGTAAGGATCGAAGACAACCAATCGAAAAGCCAAACGATAAGCAATTAAAAGATCGCAATATAACAATAAGTAAATAAAAGGGAAAGAATTGCAAACCAATTAACTATACAGCTCCTCTTGAACTTGTAGATTAATTCAAATAAGCTTCTTCAAATTGATGAATTACAATCACTCTTGCGTACAAAGGAAGGTCCACCTCCTCCTTGCCCCGAACACCACTCGGTCAAGTCAGGACGTTTTACTATCCCTCAGGACAACCCTCACAGAGCTACACTCATGAAAGATTCACTCACAAATGAAAAGCTTACAATGAACCTCACACCACTAAGACTACAAATCTTCTTTGATGAGTATTTTCTCACTAAAATCACTCTAGATCTTTTGTATCTTCAGTGTGCAAAAGTTGTTTGAAGTGTCTGACCAACCACTATTTATATAGGACCAAGAAAGTGCCTCATTAATGCTTCCAACGGATAGAAAGTAGCTGAACAGTCAACTAGCCGTTGGTAGTGTCGGACGTCCGATAGCCCTGTTTTATGCGTCCGACAGCAGGCAGTGAGTTTCAGAGATTTTCTTCAATTCTTTCGGATGTCCGGTGCAAGCTCTTTGTGCGTCCGACAGCAAACAAACAGATTTGAGTAATTATCTTGTTTCTATCGGACGTCCGGTAGAGACATATTCAACGTCCGATAGTTTCGTCGACTTCGAAGGATCCTATCGGACGTCCGAAGCATGCGTCCAAAGTTGTGTAATGATTATCGGACGTCCGATCCTGACTTCTTGAGCGTCCGACAGCTTCAGCATACTTTGTCATCTTTCAATTGTACTTGATCATGGAATCAAATAACTTCATAACTGAAAATATATCTTGAAGAAATATTAGTATCATCCATTTTTTTTGTAAACATCAAAAGATAGGGATCAAGATCAACAATCTCCCCCTTTTTGATGATGACAAAACAATGGATGGAAAGAAACAAAAATAAGTATAAGCTCCCCCTCAATCATTGCAACCAAAACTTTTAAGAGCCAAACTCATAATCTCAGAATAACTCCCCCTTACACATTGCATCCATTTCTCCCCCTTTTTGTCATCATAAGAGTAAAAATTAACTACTATAATCCAGCAACAATAACAGAGAATTCAATATTCCAAGAAAAAATAGAGAAATGACAGCAATCACAGCAAATCATCATGAGATCAGCATTATTCTTTTATCTCTCTTTTTGACATCATATAGATTCAGTAGTATTCAAAGATATCAGCGAAAATTCAGATCAAAGTATCAAAAGAAAAAATATTATGAACAAGAATCACTGCAATGATTAGACAAAACCTCCTACTTGTTAAAATTAACATCATGTTTAACTATCCACATGCATTTCATGCCTCTTCTCATATTCTTTCTCACATAACAATCACTATTCATGTGACCTTTTTGACAACAAAAATTACACATAATCAAAGAGTTATTTACATGAACAGGTTTAATAAATCTTACCTGTCTTCTCCTATGGATAGCAAACTCATTTGAATTAGAATTCAACCTATTCTTTTGAAAACAGACTTGTTTATTGTGTTTAAGCAACTCATTTAGACCATCCATTCTTCTTTTCAAATCACATTGTTCCTTTTTGAACAAATCACAAAGCTTTGCTTTTCTATCAAGCTCAAAATGTAAAGCATTCTCACTCTTTTTGAAGTAATCATTTTCAGCAATCAACTTTTTGTTTTGTTGAAAAAGATTTGCATTATCTCGAAGTAAAAAACTAATTTTCTGTTTTAACACCTTGTTTCTAGCATAAGATTCTTTCAAACTATCATGCAATTTTATAATGAAATGTTCAAGATCATCTTCAGTTTCATCATCACAATCAGATTGAGAGTTAGAAGATGTTACCTCATCATCTCCAATGGCCATGAAAGCCAATTGAGCAGATTGATCTTCCTCTTCAATTTCACCATCGAAATTGCATTCATTCCATGTGAATTGAAATTTATTTATTCTTGGTTTTCTTCCTTCTTTCTTCTTCATCACTGGACAGTCACTTGCATAGTGTCCAGGTTGGCTGTATTCAAAGCACTGATCAGTTTGTTTTTTGTTGAACTCTAACTTCCCTTTATTTCTCGAGTTGTTGAACTGATTTGGGAATGAATTGCTAGGTCCACCTTTTCTGAATCTCCTCTTGTTGAGTATTCGTTTGAAACTTCTTGTGATGAGAGCGATATCATTGTCATCACCTTCCACATCTTCATCTAGGGAGGCAGAATCATCTTCATCTTGTGAGGCTTTTAGAGCAATATTCTTTCGCACTTTTGCATCCTTTTCCTCTTGCACCTTAGTCTTAAGTTTCATCTCATAAGAGGTAAGAGAATTAATAAGAGATTCAATAGGCATAGTATCCAAATCTCTAGCCTCCTCAATAGCAGTCACTTTATTTTCCCAATCATTGGACAAGGCATTCAGGATTTTTCTATTTTTCTCACCAAGAGAATATTCTTTTTCCAGCACCTCTAAATCTTTAATAAGATCATTGAATCTACAATACATTTGATCAACATTTTCATGAGGTTCCATCTTGAAAGATTCATACTTTGTAACTAGAATGGACTTCTTTTGTTCTCTAACATTCTCACTACCTTCATGAATTTCTTTCAGTTTGTCCCAAATTTCTTTAGCTGACTTGCAACCCTTTGACTCTAATAGATTCATTTGAGTCTAAGGCACAATATAACATATTCATGGCTTTTGCATTTAAGGTGAGATGAATTCTATCCGCAGCAGTCAGTTCACTTCTCATTTTTTGTCTAGATCTGTGAGTATTTTCATCTATAAGAGAGGTATCATAAGGACCTTCACTAATAATAAACCACAATTCAATATCAATAGACTGCAAAAAGATAATCATTCTTTCTTTCCAACTCACATAATTTGACCCATTAAACATAGGTGGTCTAATCACAGAATGTCCTTCAAAAAATATAGCATTATTGGTTGTCATTTTTACTCCCAAGTCGATTGAGTTTAATCTCTAGGAGACCAAGCTCTGATACCAATTGTAAGGATCGAAGACAACCAATCGAAAAGCCAAACGATAAGCAATTAAAAGATCGCAATATAACAATAAGTAAATAAAAGGGAAAGAATTGCAAACCAATTAACTATACAGCTCCTCTTGAACTTGTAGATTAATTCAAATAAGCTTCTTCAAATTGATGAATTACAATCACTCTTGCGTACAAAGGAAGGTCCACCTCCTCCTTGCCCCGAACACCACTCGGTCAAGTCAGGACGTTTTACTATCCCTCAGGACAACCCTCACAGAGCTACACTCATGAAAGATTCACTCACAAATGAAAAGCTTACAATGAACCTCACACCACTAAGACTACAAATCTTCTTTGATGAGTATTTTCTCACTAAAATCACTCTAGATCTTTTGTATCTTCAGTGTGCAAAAATTGTTTGAAGTGTCTGACCAACCACTATTTATATAGGACCAAGAAAGTGCCTCATTAATGCTTCCAACGGATAGAAAGTAGCTGAACAGTCAACTAGCCGTTGGTAGTGTCGGACGTCCGATAGCCCTGTTTTATGCGTCCGACAGCAGGCAGTGAGTTTCAGAGATTTTCTTCAATTCTTTCGGATGTCCGGTGCAAGCTCTTTGTGCGTCCGACAGCAAACAAACAGATTTGAGTAATTATCTTGTTTCTACCGGACGTCCGGTAAAGACATATTCAGCGTCCGATAGTTTCGTCGACTTCGAAGGATCCTATCGGACGTCCGAAGCATGCATCCGAAGTTGTACAATGATTATCGGACGTCCGATCCTGACTTCTTGAGCGTCCGACAGCTTCAGCATACTTTGTCATCTTTCAATTGTACTTGATCATGGAATCAAATAACTTCATAACTGAAAATATATCTTGAAGAAATATTAGTATCATCCATTTGTTTTGTAAACATCAAAAGATAGGGATCAAGATCAACAATCTCCCCCTTTTTGATGATGACAAAACAATGGATGGAAAGAAACAAAAATAAGTATAAGCTCCCCCTCAATCATTGCAACCAAAACTTTTAAGAGCCAAACTCATAATCTCAGAATAACTCCCCCTTACACATTGCATCCATTTCTCCCCCTTTTTGTCATCATAAGAGTAAAAATTAACTACTATAATCCAGCAACAATAACAGAGAATTCAATATTCCAAGAAAAAATAGAGAAATGACAGCAATCACAGCAAATCATCATGAGATCAGCATTATTCTTTTATCTCTCTTTTTGACATCATATAGATTCAGTAGTATTCAAAGATATCAGCGAAAATTCAGATCAAAGTATCAAAAGAAAAAATATTATGAACAAGAATCACTGCAATGATTAGACAAAACCTCCTACTTGTTAAAATTAACATCATGTTTAACTATCCACATGCATTTCATGCCTCTTCTCATATTCTTTCTCACATAAAAATCACTATTCATGTGACCTTTTTGACAACAAAAATTACACATAATCAAAGAGTTATTTACATGAACAGGTTTAATAAATCTTACCTGTCTTCTCCTATGGATAGCAAACTCATTTGAATTAGAATTCAACCTATTCTTTTGAAAACAGACTTGTTTATTGTGTTTAAGCAACTCATTTAGACCATCCATTCTTCTTTTCAAATCACATTGTTCCTTTTTGAACAAATCACAAAGCTTTGCTTTTCTATCAAGCTCAAAATGTAAAGCATTCTCACTCTTTTTGAAGTAATCATTTTCAGCAATCAACTTTTTGTTTTGTTGAAAAAGATTTGCATTATCTCGAAGTAAAAAACTAATTTTCTGTTTTAACACCTTGTTTCTAGCATAAGATTCTTTCAAACTATCATGCAATTTTATAATGAAATGTTCAAGATCATCTTCAGTTTCATCATCACAATCAGATTGAGAGTTAGAAGATGTTACCTCATCATCTCCAATGGCCATGAAAGCCAATTGAGCAGATTGATCTTCCTCTTCAATTTCACCATCGAAATTGCATTCATTCAATGTGAATTGAAATTTATTTATTCTTGGTTTTCTTCCTTCTTTCTTCTTCATCACTGGACAGTCACTTGCATAGTGTCCAGGTTGGCTGCATTCAAAGCACTGATCAGTTTGTTTTTTGTTGAACTCTAACTTCCCTTTATTTCTCGAGTTGTTGAACTGATTTGGGAATGAATTGCTAGGTCCACCTTTTCTGAATCTACTCTTGTTGAGTATTCGTTTGAAACTTCTTGTGATGAGAGCGATATCATTGTCATCACCTTCCACATCTTCATCTAGGGAGGCAGAATCATCTTCATCTTGTGAGGCTTTTAGAGCAATATTCTTTCGCACTTTTGCATCCTTTTCCTCTTGCACCTTAGTCTTAAGTTTCAGCTCATAAGAGGTAAGAGAATTAATAAGAGATTCAATAGGCATAGTATCCAAATCTCTAGCCTCCTCAATAGCAGTCACTTTATTTTCCCAATCATTGGACAAGGCATTCAGGATTTTTCTATTTTTCTCACCAAGAGAATATTCTTTTTCCAGCACCTCTAAATCTTTAATAAGATCATTGAATCTACAATACATTTGATCAACATTTTCATGAGGTTCCATCTTGAAAGATTCATACTTTGTAACTAGAATGGACTTCTTTTGTTCTCTAACATTCTCACTACCTTCATGAATTTCTTTCAGTTTGTCCCAAATTTCTTTAGCTGACTTGCAACCCTTGACTCTAATAGATTCATTTGAGTCTAAGGCACAATATAACATATTCATGGCTTTTGCATTTAAGGTGAGATGAATTCTATCCGCAGCAGTCAGTTCACTTCTCATTTTTTGTCTAGATCTGTGAGTATTTTCATCTATAAGAGAGGTATCATAAGGACCTTCACTAATAATAAACCACAATTCAATATCAATAGACTGCAAAAAGATAATCATTCTTTCTTTCCAACTCACATAATTTGACCCATTAAACATAGGTGGTCTAATCACAGAATGTCCTTCAAAAAATATAGCATTATTGGTTGTCATTTTTACTCCCAAGTCGATTGAGTTTAATCTCTAGGAGACCAAGCTCTGATACCAATTGTAAGGATCGAAGACAACCAATCGAAAAGCCAAACGATAAGCAATTAAAAGATCGCAATATAACAATAAGTAAATAAAAGGGAAAGAATTGCAAACCAATTAACTATACAGCTCCTCTTGAACTTGTAGATTAATTCAAATAAGCTTCTTCAAATTGATGAATTACAATCACTCTTGCGTACAAAGGAAGGTCCACCTCCTCCTTGCCCCGAACACCACTCGGTCAAGTCAGGACGTTTTACTATCCCTCAGGACAACCCTCACAGAGCTACACTCATGAAAGATTCACTCACAAATGAAAAGCTTACAATGAACCTCACACCACTAAGACTACAAATCTTCTTTGATGAGTATTTTCTCACTAAAATCACTCTAGATCTTTTGTATCTTCAGTGTGCAAAAATTGTTTGAAGTGTCTGACCAACCACTATTTATATAGGACCAAGAAAGTGCCTCATTAATGCTTCCAACGGATAGAAAGTAGCTGAACAGTCAACTAGCCGTTGGTAGTGTCGGACGTCCGATAGCCCTGTTTTATGCGTCCGACAGCAGGCAGTGAGTTTCAGAGATTTTCTTCAATTCTTTCGGATGTCCGGTGCAAGCTCTTTGTGCGTCCGACAGCAAACAAACAGATTTGAGTAATTATCTTGTTTCTACCGGACGTCCGGTAGAGACATATTCAGCGTCCGATAGTTTCGTCGACTTCGAAGGATCCTATCGGACGTCCGAAGCATGCGTCCAAAGTTGTGTAATGATTATCGGACGTCCGATCCTGACTTCTTGAGCGTCCGACAGCTTCAGCATACTTTGTCATCTTTCAATTGTACTTGATCATGGAATCAAATAACTTCATAACTGAAAATATATCTTGAAGAAATATTAGTATCATCCATTTTTTTTGTAAACATCAAAAGATAGGGATCAAGATCAACAATCTCCCCCTTTTTGATGATGACAAAACAATGGATGGAAAGAAACAAAAATAAGTATAAGCTCCCCCTCAATCATTGCAACCAAAACTTTTAAGAGCCAAACTCATAATCTCAGAATAACTCCCCCTTACACATTGCATCCATTTCTCCCCCTTTTTGTCATCATAAGAGTAAAAATTAACTACTATAATCCAGCAACAATAACAGAGAATTCAATATTCCAAGAAAAAATAGAGAAATGACAGCAATCACAGCAAATCATCATGAGATCAGCATTATTCTTTTATCTCTCTTTTTGACATCATATAGATTCAGTAGTATTCAAAGATATCAGCGAAAATTCAGATCAAAGTATCAAAAGAAAAAATATTATGAACAAGAATCACTGCAATGATTAGACAAAACCTCCTACTTGTTAAAATTAACATCATGTTTAACTATCCACATGCATTTCATGCCTCTTCTCATATTCTTTCTCACATAACAATCACTATTCATGTGACCTTTTTGACAACAAAAATTACACATAATCAAAGAGTTATTTACATGAACAGGTTTAATAAATCTTACCTGTCTTCTCCTATGGATAGCAAACTCATTTGAATTAGAATTCAACCTATTCTTTTGAAAACAGACTTGTTTATTGTGTTTAAGCAACTCATTTAGACCATCCATTCTTCTTTTCAAATCACATTGTTCCTTTTTGAACAAATCACAAAGCTTTGCTTTTCTATCAAGCTCAAAATGTAAAGCATTCTCACTCTTTTTGAAGTAATCATTTTCAGCAATCAACTTTTTGTTTTGTTGAAAAAGATTTGCATTATCTCGAAGTAAAAAACTAATTTTCTGTTTTAACACCTTGTTTCTAGCATAAGATTCTTTCAAACTATCATGCAATTTTATAATGAAATGTTCAAGATCATCTTCAGTTTCATCATCACAATCAGATTGAGAGTTAGAAGATGTTACCTCATCATCTCCAATGGCCATGAAAGCCAATTGAGCAGATTGATCTTCCTCTTCAATTTCACCATCGAAATTGCATTCATTCCATGTGAATTGAAATTTATTTATTCTTGGTTTTCTTCCTTCTTTCTTCTTCATCACTGGACAGTCACTTGCATAGTGTCCAGGTTGGCTGCATTCAAAGCACTGATCAGTTTGTTTTTTGTTGAACTCTAACTTCCCTTTATTTCTCGAGTTGTTGAACTGATTTGGGAATGAATTGCTAGGTCCACCTTTTCTGAATCTCCTCTTGCTGAGTATTCGTTTGAAACTTCTTGTGATGAGAGCGATATCATTGTCATCACCTTCCACATCTTCATCTAGGGAGGCAGAATCATCTTCATCTTGTGAGGCTTTTAGAGCAATATTCTTTCGCACTTTTGCATCCTTTTCCTCTTGCACCTTAGTCTTAAGTTTCAGCTCATAAGAGGTAAGAGAATTAATAAGAGATTCAATAGGCATAGTATCCAAATCTCTAGCCTCCTCAATAGCAGTCACTTTATTTTCCCAATCATTGGACAAGGCATTCAGGATTTTTCTATTTTTCTCACCAAGAGAATATTCTTTTTCCAGCACCTCTAAATCTTTAATAAGATCATTGAATCTACAATACATTTGATCAACATTTTCATGAGGTTCCATCTTGAAAGATTCATACTTTGTAACTAGAATGGACTTCTTTTGTTCTCTAACATTCTCACTACCTTCATGAATTTCTTTCAGTTTGTCCCAAATTTCTTTAGCTGACTTGCAACCCTTGACTCTAATAGATTCATTTGAGTCTAAGGCACAATATAACATATTCATGGCTTTTGCATTTAAGGTGAGATGAATTCTATCCGCAGCAGTCAGTTCACTTCTCATTTTTTGTCTAGATCTGTGAGTATTTTCATCTATAAGAGAGGTATCATAAGGACCTTCACTAATAATAAACCACAATTCAATATCAATAGACTGCAAAAAGATAATCATTCTTTCTTTCCAACTCACATAATTTGACCCATTAAACATAGGTGGTCTAATCACAGAATGTCCTTCAAAAAATATAGCATTATTGGTTGTCATTTTTACTCCCAAGTCGATTGAGTTTAATCTCTAGGAGACCAAGCTCTGATACCAATTGTAAGGATCGAAGACAACCAATCGAAAAGCCAAACGATAAGCAATTAAAAGATCGCAATATAACAATAAGTAAATAAAAGGGAAAGAATTGCAAACCAATTAACTATACAGCTCCTCTTGAACTTGTAGATTAATTCAAATAAGCTTCTTCAAATTGATGAATTACAATCACTCTTGCGTACAAAGGAAGGTCCACCTCCTCCTTGCCCCGAACACCACTCGGTCAAGTCAGGACGTTTTACTATCCCTCAGGACAACCCTCACAGAGCTACACTCATGAAAGATTCACTCACAAATGAAAAGCTTACAATGAACCTCACACCACTAAGACTACAAATCTTCTTTGATGAGTATTTTCTCACTAAAATCACTCTAGATCTTTTGTATCTTCAGTGTGCAAAAATTGTTTGAAGTGTCTGACCAACCACTATTTATATAGGACCAAGAAAGTGCCTCATTAATGCTTCCAACGGATAGAAAGTAGCTGAACAGTCAACTAGCCGTTGGTAGTGTCGGACGTCCGATAGCCCTGTTTTATGCGTCCGACAGCAGGCAGTGAGTTTCAGAGATTTTCTTCAATTCTTTCGGATGTCCGGTGCAAGCTCTTTGTGCGTCCGACAGCAAACAAACAGATTTGAGTAATTATCTTGTTTCTACCGGACGTCCGGTAGAGACATATTCAGCGTCCGATAGTTTCGTCGACTTCGAAGGATCCTATCGGACGTCCGAAGCATGCGTCCAAAGTTGTGTAATGATTATCGGACGTCCGATCCTGACTTCTTGAGCGTCCGACAGCTTCAGCATACTTTGTCATCTTTCAATTGTACTTGATCATGGAATCAAATAACTTCATAACTGAAAATATATCTTGAAGAAATATTAGTATCATCCATTTGTTTTGTAAACATCAAAAGATAGGGATCAAGATCAACAATCTCCCCCTTTTTGATGATGACAAAACAATGGATGGAAAGAAACAAAAATAAGTATAAGCTCCCCCTCAATCATTGCAACCAAAACTTTTAAGAGCCAAACTCATAATCTCAGAATAACTCCCCCTTACACATTGCATCCATTTCTCCCCCTTTTTGTCATCATAAGAGTAAAAATTAACTACTATAATCCAGCAACAATAACAGAGAATTCAATATTCCAAGAAAAAATAGAGAAATGACAGCAATCACAGCAAATCATCATGAGATCAGCATTATTCTTTTATCTCTCTTTTTGACATCATATAGATTCAGTAGTATTCAAAGATATCAGCGAAAATTCAGATCAAAGTATCAAAAGAAAAAATATTATGAACAAGAATCACTGCAATGATTAGACAAAACCTCCTACTTGTTAAAATTAACATCATGTTTAACTATCCACATGCATTTCATGCCTCTTCTCATATTCTTTCTCACATAACAATCACTATTCATGTGACCTTTTTGACAACAAAAATTACACATAATCAAAGAGTTATTTACATGAACAGGTTTAATAAATCTTACCTGTCTTCTCCTATGGATAGCAAACTCATTTGAATTAGAATTCAACCTATTCTTTTGAAAACAGACTTGTTTATTGTGTTTAAGCAACTCATTTAGACCATCCATTCTTCTTTTCAAATCACATTGTTCCTTTTTGAACAAATCACAAAGCTTTGCTTTTCTATCAAGCTCAAAATGTAAAGCATTCTCACTCTTTTTGAAGTAATCATTTTCAGCAATCAACTTTTTGTTTTGTTGAAAAAGATTTGCATTATCTCGAAGTAAAAAACTAATTTTCTGTTTTAACACCTTGTTTCTAGCATAAGATTCTTTCAAACTATCATGCAATTTTATAATGAAATGTTCAAGATCATCTTCAGTTTCATCATCACAATCAGATTGAGAGTTAGAAGATGTTACCTCATCATCTCCAATGGCCATGAAAGCCAATTGAGCAGATTGATCTTCCTCTTCAATTTCACCATCGAAATTGCATTCATTCCATGTGAATTGAAATTTATTTATTCTTGGTTTTCTTCCTTCTTTCTTCTTCATCACTGGACAGTCACTTGCATAGTGTCCAGGTTGGCTGCATTCAAAGCACTGATCAGTTTGTTTTTTGTTGAACTCTAACTTCCCTTTATTTCTCGAGTTGTTGAACTGATTTGGGAATGAATTGCTAGGTCCACCTTTTCTGAATCTCCTCTTGCTGAGTATTCGTTTGAAACTTCTTGTGATGAGAGCGATATCATTGTCATCACCTTCCACATCTTCATCTAGGGAGGCAGAATCATCTTCATCTTGTGAGGCTTTTAGAGCAATATTCTTTCGCACTTTTGCATCCTTTTCCTCTTGCACCTTAGTCTTAAGTTTCAGCTCATAAGAGGTAAGAGAATTAATAAGAGATTCAATAGGCATAGTATCCAAATCTCTAGCCTCCTCAATAGCAGTCACTTTATTTTCCCAATCATTGGACAAGGCATTCAGGATTTTTCTATTTTTCTCACCAAGAGAATATTCTTTTTCCAGCACCTCTAAATCTTTAATAAGATCATTGAATCTACAATACATTTGATCAACATTTTCATGAGGTTCCATCTTGAAAGATTCATACTTTGTAACTAGAATGGACTTCTTTTGTTCTCTAACATTCTCACTACCTTCATGAATTTCTTTCAGTTTGTCCCAAATTTCTTTAGCTGACTTGCAACCCTTGACTCTAATAGATTCATTTGAGTCTAAGGCACAATATAACATATTCATGGCTTTTGCATTTAAGGTGAGATGAATTCTATCCGCAGCAGTCAGTTCACTTCTCATTTTTTGTCTAGATCTGTGAGTATTTTCATCTATAAGAGAGGTATCATAAGGACCTTCACTAATAATAAACCACAATTCAATATCAATAGACTGCAAAAAGATAATCATTCTTTCTTTCCAACTCACATAATTTGACCCATTAAACATAGGTGGTCTAATCACAGAATGTCCTTCAAAAAATATAGCATTATTGGTTGTCATTTTTACTCCCAAGTCGATTGAGTTTAATCTCTAGGAGACCAAGCTCTGATACCAATTGTAAGGATCGAAGACAACCAATCGAAAAGCCAAACGATAAGCAATTAAAAGATCGCAATATAACAATAAGTAAATAAAAGGGAAAGAATTGCAAACCAATTAACTATACAGCTCCTCTTGAACTTGTAGATTAATTCAAATAAGCTTCTTCAAATTGATGAATTACAATCACTCTTGCGTACAAAGGAAGGTCCACCTCCTCCTTGCCCCGAACACCACTCGGTCAAGTCAGGACGTTTTACTATCCCTCAGGACAACCCTCACAGAGCTACACTCATGAAAGATTCACTCACAAATGAAAAGCTTACAATGAACCTCACACCACTAAGACTACAAATCTTCTTTGATGAGTATTTTCTCACTAAAATCACTCTAGATCTTTTGTATCTTCAGTGTGCAAAAATTGTTTGAAGTGTCTGACCAACCACTATTTATATAGGACCAAGAAAGTGCCTCATTAATGCTTCCAACGGATAGAAAGTAGCTGAACAGTCAACTAGCCGTTGGTAGTGTCGGACGTCCGATAGCCCTGTTTTATGCGTCCGACAGCAGGCAGTGAGTTTCAGAGATTTTCTTCAATTCTTTCGGATGTCCGGTGCAAGCTCTTTGTGCGTCCGACAGCAAACAAACAGATTTGAGTAATTATCTTGTTTCTACCGGACGTCCGGTAGAGACATATTCAGCGTCCGATAGTTTCGTCGACTTCGAAGGATCCTATCGGACGTCCGAAGCATGCGTCCAAAGTTGTGTAATGATTATCGGACGTCCGATCCTGACTTCTTGAGCGTCCGACAGCTTCAGCATACTTTGTCATCTTTCAATTGTACTTGATCATGGAATCAAATAACTTCATAACTGAAAATATATCTTGAAGAAATATTAGTATCATCCATTTGTTTTGTAAACATCAAAAGATAGGGATCAAGATCAACAATCTCCCCCTTTTTGATGATGACAAAACAATGGATGGAAAGAAACAAAAATAAGTATAAGCTCCCCCTCAATCATTGCAACCAAAACTTTTAAGAGCCAAACTCATAATCTCAGAATAACTCCCCCTTACACATTGCATCCATTTCTCCCCCTTTTTGTCATCATAAGAGTAAAAATTAACTACTATAATCCAGCAACAATAACAGAGAATTCAATATTCCAAGAAAAAATAGAGAAATGACAGCAATCACAGCAAATCATCATGAGATCAGCATTATTCTTTTATCTCTCTTTTTGACATCATATAGATTCAGTAGTATTCAAAGATATCAGCGAAAATTCAGATCAAAGTATCAAAAGAAAAAATATTATGAACAAGAATCACTGCAATGATTAGACAAAACCTCCTACTTGTTAAAATTAACATCATGTTTAACTATCCACATGCATTTCATGCCTCTTCTCATATTCTTTCTCACATAACAATCACTATTCATGTGACCTTTTTGACAACAAAAATTACACATAATCAAAGAGTTATTTACATGAACAGGTTTAATAAATCTTACCTGTCTTCTCCTATGGATAGCAAACTCATTTGAATTAGAATTCAACCTATTCTTTTGAAAACAGACTTGTTTATTGTGTTTAAGCAACTCATTTAGACCATCCATTCTTCTTTTCAAATCACATTGTTCCTTTTTGAACAAATCACAAAGCTTTGCTTTTCTATCAAGCTCAAAATGTAAAGCATTCTCACTCTTAGGAAGACCCCAACTTAGGAACTTAGCAACAAAAAGAAAAATAGCCAGCGATAATGGATCACCTTGTCTAACACTTCAATAGATTTGAAAAAACCTGATGGCTCCCTATTAATCAACACAGAGAACCATGAATTCGTAAATGTCCGAAAAAAATAAATCAACCTCCAATTTAGAAAAATCAAAACTCCGTAACATAAACAATAAAAAATGCCATTTGACACGATGATAAGCCTTCTTCATGTCAAGTTTAAGAATCAAATTTGGACCAATCAAATGCCTATCCAAATCTAAAATCAATTCTTGAGCCAACAACATGTTAATAACAATTCACCTACCTGGAACACAATCTGTCTACCACAAAGAAATTAGTGAATGAAGTAATTTATTGATCCTATTTGCCAAAATCTTTGAAATAATTTTCGAACATATATTGCAAAGATTGATGGGTCTGAAATCCTTCGATTGATGAGCACCCTCCACCTTTGGGAGAAGGACCAAAAGAGAGCTAGATCAACATCTAAGCTGTTCTACACTTAGAAAAAACTCTTGAACTACTAACAACAAGTTATCTTTAATAATCTCTCAACAAGACTGATAAAAACCTACCCCAAATCCATCAGAACCTAGAGCACTATCAACATCCATTGGGAATACCACCAACCGAAACTCTTTCAAAGTCGAAAGCTCTTTTAACATATCATTATCCTCATCACACACAACGGGAACTTCAAAAGAAAGCTGCGGATTAACCACCTGATGTTTTGAAAAAATAACTTAGAATAAAATTCAACTTAAAAGATTTAATAAGATCCACAAATTTCAATCAAAAGTCAGAAATATCCTTAATGCACGAAATAAATAATATTTGTTTCAATAATCCATAGGAGTAGGCTATGTTGGCATTACTTTTTTTCAACCATTTAATTCCCACCTTTTGACACCAAAAAGCACACTCAACAGCAAGTTTACTAGAATGTAAAGCTCGAGTTTCATGAAGAAGAATCTTGGACTGCTCATCCTAATTCATATCAAATTCCACTTCTCTCTACTTAAATGTCTTCTCTGCAACTTTAACTCAAAAAATATTACTAAATAATTCTCGATTTCAAATTCTCATCCTCTTTTGAACCACCATAAGTTTTCTAAAAAAATCAAACATCTCAATCTCAGATACAGGTTTCTTCCATTCATTTGAAACCATCTCTAAAATTGAGAATGATTATGCTAGACATTGAGAAAATGAAAAGAAGAAAGATGCAGCCCTCTTGAACCACACTTGACAAAAAAAGAGAATGATCTGAACGATCTCTTGCCAAGTGTAGAACTTTAGTGATCAGATGATATTCCATCCATCATGCATTAATTAAAACTCTATCCAACCTTTATCAAACAGTGTCATTAGTTCAAATAAAAGGTTGGCCTTCGAACTCTACTGCTGATAAACCACAATTAAACATCAAATTCCTCCATATTACGAGTATTTGCTGGAGAACCGACAACCGGTTCCTCTCCCAATGATATGACATTAAAATCTCCAACAACCATCTAGGGTTGATTTATATTCAAACTTAGAGATTCCATTACCTCCTACAAAATTCTATGTTCAACCCTAGTACATTTTGCATATACTTCGAAAAATATAAATGATGCACCAGAATGAAAAGAAGTAGATGCGTGAATCAATTGCTCTGCGTATTCAGTAAAATTCAAAACCACATAATCAAACCATAAAAATCAAATTTTCCCTTGAGTAAAAGAAATAGCTCGATCAAAGTGAAGATGCTAACGAACAATCTCCAACTGAGTATATTAGACATAGATTCTATAACAACCAATAACCGAATAGAATTCTTCATACAAAATTTATGGAAATAAAGTAAAGATTCCACACAGGAAGCTCCGCAAATATTTCAAACAATAATGTTAATTGGATTTAACATGAGAACGCTATGAATACATAGTTTGAGAAAATGGAACCTGAGAATACACTCGTGATTTAGAAGAATGTCTAGAACATTTCTTAACTTTACTTGGCTCCTCCACAATGAGTTTATTTATCAGAGTACTATTTTTCGCATCCAAAAGAGCTAATCAAGGACAATCGTCATCCAAAAAATTAGAATATTTCAACTTTATTTTAAAATTTCATTGAAACTCCTTCATTTGTTGTAAACAATCTGTCTAACTATGCAAGCTATTTGCTGATTTTGTCCAAAAAACTTGATGACTTAACAAAGAAAACTAGTTCAAATCCCCCGAACTATCCAGCAAATTTTTGAACAAGGCAAATGTATTAGTAACATCCACTATTGAATCATCATCTGTATCCAAATTTGTAAAAGAACCATCAATATCTTGATTTGAGATTACAACATGTGAGGACCCGAAAATTTTCTTATTTTTATAGAATATTACCGGGTTATTTAAATAATTATTCACTCATTTTCTCCGAATTATTTATTTCGACCATTTTAAATCCATTTAGATGGAACAACGTCTCTTTTATGTTTTTAAAGCGTTTTGTTGAAAAATTCACTTTTCAAAAAAATTCGTTTAGTTTGGAACAACGAGTGCACGTTTTTCGAGGCTATACTTAAATCGGGAGTGTATTAATATTGGAGAATTAAGAATGATTAATAGTAGATTAAGAAATGTTAATTGAGAAATTAATACTCGACTCATGTAAGAACTCACAAATTTACCTATTTTAAAGTCCTGTTACGAGCTTATTTAATTATTTATTTGGCCAATGGCCCCAAATATTATTTTCTATCCTTATTAGACCTAAATACATGGAATTATAGTTTCATTATATTTTTAAAGTGACTTGTTTCAAAAATTAATTTTTGGAAGCTCGTTTAGTGAAAATAGTGAAAAGATGTTTGGAAATTTTAATCGATCGAGGGTACAATAAGTTTGAAAAATTGGAGTCTTGTACAATGGTCTTAAAATAGGTAATTTTATGTTTAAATACTCAAGTGATAGTCATTAGTACTATCGTTATAAAAATTTCTTGGAGGTCTCGCGTTATCGCGCTTAATTTGGAAATGCGCGTTTTTACGCGTGCGATTAATTGAGGGATTTTAGACTATTAGTTTAGACTATTAAGAATGAATAATATTAGTGTAAATGAAAGTACATTAGAGGTTTAGGGCACTAGTGAAACGAACTCGAAAGGAATTGAGCACGAAGCGCGCGTATACGTGCACTATCCTTAGTTGACTTTTGGAGCATTTTGGGCTACACATTATTGAGCTCCTCATGGGTGCATCACACTAGATCAAAACCCTTCAATTCCTCAACTAAAGTGGCATGCAACATCTCTTCTTTTCCCTCTCATTTGGCCGAACCATCAGCTGCAACAAAACAACTCCAAGTTTTGCAAATTTCATCTCCAAATCTTGCTCAAACCTTCACCAAATTCAACCAAAATTTAACTACACTTAGCTCAATACTTGGGAAGTTCATCTAGCTACAAAACAAGGAGCTTTCCACGGATTTCTTGGAGCTTCTAAGGACCGAAAATCCTGCCTAGTTCATCAACCAAAGTAGGTAATGATCCAATACTCTAATCTTGGTTTATGGAGGTTGATTAACACCTTTAAGCTCTTGTATTCATATGGGTGGTTGTTATTGTTGGAAAATTTGGAAGGTGGCTCTATGAACTCCCACCCTTGTCTTGATAGCTGATGTGATGATTGATGATGGATTTAATGTTGGTTTAGTATTCAAAATGGTAGATTAATGGTGTATTATTAGTATAAACTTCAAGAAATGCATGGGGTAAAAAGTTTTGATTCTGCCCCTGCTTGAACGTACCTATTTCTGCGGAATTTTGAGGTTGTGATAACTTATATATGATTTTATATGTTTTAGATGGTGTAAAAAATTTCATTGAAAAATATTGAGATTTGGTGGGTCAAATGAATCGATTTCACAAAGCTAGTAAATCTGGAACTGTTCCGTAATGCTCTGACCAGCTTTCGTGTTTTGGCCATAACTTTGTACTCTGATATCGAAATCAAGTGCTGTTAGCGCATTTGAAACTAGACATTCCCACCTTTCCGACGGTATAAAATGTACATTCTGGTTCCATGTATGTGAGCTGAACCAACCATTTAAAGTTGGCTGTTCTGTTTCTCTGTTTCCTGGAACGAAATGCTGAGGCTGCAACTTGTGGCTCGAATTCGAGCTAGTTTGTGCCGAATTTCAAAATAATTTCTTCTGTGAAATTTTAGATCTATGAATTTATTTTCCAACTCCATAAACCATGCCCAATTCTGAGTTAATTTGAGTGATTTCTGATCAAAATACGGAACCTGCCCTACTCTTGAAAACCCTAACTTTTGGACAGATTTGATGCAAGGCTTGGTGTAGACTTGCTAACTGAATATTTTGGTGCTAAACACTTATGAAATGTGCCATGAATGTTCCTTAGGCTTTGCCTACACTAATGAGCCATGTTTGAGGAATTTTTCCTTGACCAAATGTTTGGAATGGAAAACAAAAGGCTCGAGGCAGTTTTGTCTTAGGATTTTTGAAATTTTGGTTGTTTGAGTGACTACCTTCCCGAAGGTATTTTTCCATGAAATTTGATAGAGGGATACTCTTTATATAGGAGTATTATACTGCCAATTTTGTACCAATCCAAGTCCATTTCGATACCTAACTAAAGTCCCAAAGTTGGAAGCTCAAATCTGGAAATTTGTTCACCAGTTTTGAAATTTTTCCCTAACTTTAGCTACCGATCTCGGTGCTAAAACCGATTCTTGATCCGATTTTTCTGTTAAAAACATTACTTGCAACTCTAATTGAGTTATATATTTCAGAGGCTAGCGCAACGTGTGAATTTTGCCGAATTTCCAAGTTTGCGAAAAACCAACCCCAACACAACCTTAAGTACTCTGAAATAGTAACTTTGAGCCCATTTTTGAATATCTTCCATTTAAATTCATGGAAAAGTGTCTTCTAAGAACTTTTAGTACTTTCAAGAGGTTTCCAATGGTGTCAAGTTTCCCAATTTTGGACTTGTGTAGAGTGAGATACGATTTTCAAGGGTTCGTATGAAACAGAAATTTTCTGAATTCCAAGGAAATGGAGTTTTTCAAGTACTCCTTATTCCTTCGATATTATTCGAACGTTGTATCATTGATTTCCAAAATGTAAACTTAATTTCTCTTGTACTTTGAAATCCCGTTCGAGAGTCTCGATTTAGGATAATTAAGGCTCGTTTCACGAGATTTTTCTAAGATTGTACTATGATACGATCTTCCTCAATAGTGGGGATATTTGAATGATAGTCTATTATTATTTGTTCAGGCGCACACGAGGACCTTCAAGAGGATCCCACGGTGGACACTTGAACTTCAAATTGAACCTACTTGCTCTTGCTACTTGGTGAGTGTCAAGTATGTGTTAAATGTTTATGTGATTGAGATATTAGTTGTACAAGTATTATACATGATACGTAAACTTGCCGAGCCGAGTGTGTACTTTATCGCACTCGTTCTCATTTGAAATGAATAACTCATGCTTGAAATGCTGAAATATATTAAATACTTGGATGTATCAAATGCTTGAATAACATGAACACGTTTAACTCGTAAGTTCTGAGCGGAAGCATGTACCACACCGATTCGGGTAGGAGGTGCCTCTCATACCGTCTCAGTACTAAAATCGGTTCCCTGAGCGATAGCATGTACCGCACCGATTCGGGTGGGAGGTACCTCTCATGTCGACTTAGAACCATAAACAATGATTGGTAATTGTACATGATTATGTTTAACTCGTGAGATCTGAGCGAATAGTATGTACCACACCGATCCGGGTGGGAGGTACCTCTCATGTCGTCTCAGAACCATAAACCTTTCTAAGTCGATTGGAGCGATGTCTCATCGACTACTGGGCGATAGTATGTACCACACCAATTTGGGTGGGAGGTACCTCTCATTCGACCCAAAACTATAAGCAAAGCATAAATCGATTGGAGCGATGTCTCATCGACCACTGAACGATAGTATGTACCACACCGATTCGGGTGGGTGGTACCTCTCATTCGACTCAGAACCATAAACGTACAATCGATCACTGAGCGATAGTATATACCACACCGATTCGAGTGGGAGGTACCTCTCATTCGACTCAGACTCATAAATGGAATAAGTAAAGTTCTACGGACTATTAGATTGAAATTTGGCAAAGCAAGTGGAAATGAGCTCCTAAGAGCTCCCGTATCCTTCATGAATGTGTTTTGTGAATATTCAGGAACTATTTGAATGTTATAGCTTTACCTCTCGTACCAGCTTTATTGCTACTTGAATTACCTGCTTGCAAGATTTTCTTGGCCTCACGAGCATTCGTTCACCCCGTTAGATTTGTTTTTCTCAACAGGAACTGAAATGGGAGGAATTTGGAGAAGCTTACTTGATGGCTCATTTGATTAGAATTTTGAATGTATTTGTTTAGACAACTTTTGGGATCTGTATATTTTGGGAATGTAAGGTATTTTTGGTAGTTTTTGATGTACGACTTGAACGTTTAGTAGGGAATTGACCTTTCTCTTATCTTTGACTTCTAGTATCAACTAGTTATTTTAAGTTTGAATTGAATTTGTATCGAGTTCTGGCGAGAGTTGGACAGGCATCCTGCGGATACCCTTGGGTTCGCCCTTGGGAGAAGTAGGAGCGTCACACAACAGACCCTGCCTCCAGTGAAATTGTGACGATACACTTGAAATTCCTAAAGTTTCAGAGTTAACTACATGTTTATGCAATTGCGTACCTTCCAAAGATCCTATATTCTCCTGATTTGAATGAGACGACTCTGCCAGATTAATTCCAACTGTCTGAACTTGTTGAATAACATGTTGGAAGTCTTTTTTCCAAGGACATATAATTCTCCTTAACTGAGCTTGGTATATCATGTTTATTTAAAATTAGAAAGTCTTTTTAGATCACAAATTACCAATGCTTCCAACGTATTGTCAGTAGGTTGCTGAATATGATCATCATCCATCACCTTTTATTTCCACTTATCCGATTGTAATTTAGGAATATAAATTGGTTGATTTTTTACCACTGCTTGTTTGGACCATTTCACCATAACCAATTTCAAAGAAAGGTTCTTTTTAAACAATCCACTTCTTGATGGCCTACACATTCACAGAAAGGACAAAAAAGGAAGGCCTGATTTCAAACTCCACTTGCTGCCAAAAACTAAAGTCAACATCACCAATCCAAACCCATTTGACAGGAGCGGTTGAGATATCAACCTCAACAAAACTCGAGCAACTGAAGGCCTATGCAAGTCTCTTATTGCCGCATCTATCTTTAATAAATGTCCCAACGTGAAAGCCAATTTTGTTAATTGCTTCTTACCCAAAAAGGAATAAGTAGTTTAGAAAAGGTAATCCATACACGAACGATGGAAAGCTCTTGATTAGCTTTAAAATCTAGAAATCACTTTGAAACAATCATAGGAGAACTCTGGGTAAACCAAATTCTACACACAAAAATTCTCGTATAGTTTTCTTCAAGAAATGACCGAATCAAAATATGAGTTGCATCCAATAATCCCACCGAGCAATCGCCTTTAAAATCTAAAGACATAAAAAACTTATGTATTGCATCCATAGGAGGATTGTTAAAGGCAAAATGACCAACCAAAGCAGTGCAAAAAGACTCACAAGCATCAACATCATTCACAAAATTGTTGATTCCCACTGGCAGGGGTTGATTCCCACCAACAAAAGGATCTGGAGGCTTAAGAGCCACCATGAAGAACGAAACCATATGAACGAAAAAATTCTTGAAAAACCCTAGGAGAGAGAAAGTGAGGACTCGAAACGAGTTGCAATGCTATTAATTCAAATCAAAACTAAAAGTATAATACTTAATAAAGGGAATCGGTATTGAGCTACCTTTTGAAGAAAAAGAAATGACGGAAAACGTAACAAATAGGCAAGATTTTAGAGATTTTGTTCTATCGGGGAGACAAGGATCATAAACAAACATAGCACGACCAATGGTAAACACTAATAATTTTAAGATTAAACCATCACTCATTCAAATGGTTCAACAATCTCAATTTGGAGGTAATGTCATAGAGGATCCAAATACACACTTAATCATATTTTTGGAGATATATGATACAATTAAAATAAATAAAATTAGTGAAGATGTTATAAAACTAAGGCTCTATTTGGATTGATCATTTTTTCAAAAATAAGTTTTTCAAATACAATGCTACAGTAATACATAATAACTCAAAAAATATCTCATCCATACAATATATCAAATATTTCAAAAAATTTTATGATAAAATTTTTTTCATATACACTGTTACAATTAAATTTTTCAAAAATAACTCAAAAATAGCTAATCCAAATGGAGCCAAGGTTGTTCCCGTTTTCTTTGAGAGATAAAATTAAAATTTGGCTACATTCTTATACTCCTAATACTTTGACCACTTGAGATGATTTATCTAGAGTATTTTTGAATAAATACTTTCCACCGAGTAAAACGGCTAAGTTTAGAGTGGACATTACTAGTGTTAGCCAATAAGATGGTGAATTATTATTTGAAGTGCGAGAAAGGTTTAGGGATTTGCTATGGATATATCCATACTATGGATTTTTCGATTGGTTCATTATACAAATTTTCTATAATGACTTATCTTTCTCTACTAAAACTACTATTGGTGTAGCCACAGGTGGAGGTTTAATGGCTAATTCACCTCAAAAAATGCAAAACTTGATAGAAGAGATGACGGCAAACAACTACCAATGGAGAAATGAGCGAAATAATTCTAGGCGCTAAGCAGGTATGATCGAATGGACACTCTAAACATGTTAAGTGCCTAAATGAATAACGTGGTAAAATTACTAAATAGACAAATCGGGGTTGGTCCGAGTTCTTCATCTAATGTATATGTTACATGTTCTACATGTG
>NW_020863499.1:0-18211 GCF_003713205.1 Coffea eugenioides
AATTATGGAACTCATAATTCATTTATATATTATGAAAGTTGAAAGACGTAGCTTTTTGCCTTCACTTGCCTTTGTTAAACAATTTACTGAAAATGTTGATGAAAAGTGCTTTTATAATAATTGAAATTTTAAGCACTATATATTTATTAGATTAGTGTCATATGCTTCTATAATATTATGTTTAATTTTTGCTCTTTCTTTTTTATTTTCAACTTTTTTCTTTATTTTTATAATTTTAAATTAAGAGTAAATTTTTACTACTATCTTTGAATTTTTAGTGAAGAAAACGTCATTGTAGACATCGAGGAAGTTGTCGTACTTGACTCTCAACTCCGTTACCTATTTCGCCATCCAACAAAACTTGGATGTAGGCATTGTCTGGGTACAATCAAAATACCGTTGCTATGGTATGTCTTGAGTTGTTGTCCTCGACAGAGTACAACATTGCCGACGAAAGAAAATTGTTGAACTTTGGTTTGACAGGGTTTTTTTTGGATAGCATTCAATCAAGTTTTACCTCATAAAATTAAATAAAGAGAAAAAATAAAAAAATTATTCAAATAAGCACTCTACAAAGATCTTATGTGTCTCCAACACATCTATAGGTAAACTACTGTGAGTCTTGATATTCAAGTAAATATTTTTATTATATGGAGAAATTGGCTTAACAAAGGTAGAGGTTTATATTTGGCACTATATGATTGAGACTTGTACATTTAATAAATAATGTATTAAAAAACCACAATGATTCAATTTAATTAGAGTTGAAAGGGGTATTTACGAAAAGAATGCAATAATATATTTGATGGCAATAAAACTTTTATGGGTCACAAATGCACTTGTACAAAGTAAGTAAAACATGTTGTGAAATATTATTCTTTTTTTTTTTACTATCTTCTTTTTTTATTGAATCAAAACTTTTATTCAAACCAAAGGAGGCGTTACAATTTGGAAGAAGCACTTGGGATCCTAAATCTGCGAAAGGAAGGAAATGCAAGCTTATCCAACCGGTATTCACCCCTAGCCATTGGGGGCAACTCAACAATACTATCATAGATACAAACCAAATGATGAGGATGGGCAGAACCTGCATTCGCCAACACATCCGCTACCTTGTTTGCTTCCCTATAGCAGTGTGTGAGCTGAAGACCCCCCCAGCCACTTGCTCAATCTTCACCACCTCTCCACTAATGGACCACGGACACTGGTAACTCTTCAAAAAAATACGTTGTAACATCAAAGAATCCATTTCAACCACCAAATTACCCATGAAACCCCGTTGCACACATAACTGTAGCCCAATTAACAATGCCTTGGCTTCTGCTTGCAAGCTGGTACACCTTCCAAGATATCCGGAGAACGCAAATACCATACAACCCGCAGAGTTCAAAGGATCCCCCCTCCACCACTCACCCCTGGGTTACCTTTCGAGCATCCATCAATATTGAGCTTGACAACGCTAGGCCACGAAGCGTGCCATCGAATTTGTCGCATGAGGAAGGTATCAAGCTGACACTCCACCAAATCCAAGAACATAGGCCACTCCAACACTCGCTGCAACTCCCCGAATTGTAGCCAATAAGAATCCTTTAAATCCCGAAAGATGGCCTGACATACACCATTAGAATTCTGTACTGTCCCATGGAAGACCACTTTATTTCTAGCCTTCCAAATGTGCCAACAGATGAGACTAGGTAAGAGCCGGAACACAAACTTAAACCTATCCAATTTCACCGGCTTAAGCCACCAACTAATCAACCACACTCGAACATGGCCGACATTAAGAGCCAATCCACATATCGAGCCAAAAAACTTGCACACCGTAGCTGCAAGTTCCCCCTCCAAAAACAAGTGCCGAAGGGATTCAGTATTCGATAACGGACAACATGAGCACTTTGATGGTTGCTGAAACCCTTGTGTCACTAACACGTCATCCAGGGGAAGACGATTAAGCAGAAGCCGAAGCAAAAATAAAGACACCTTCAGAGGAACACTTGCATGCCATACTTGTCGAAATAGGAATGAAGACGGCTTCATCTCAAGAACCTCTCTATATGCAGATGATATCGAGAACTGACCCGAACTTGACGCTAACCATATCATTCTATTAGGAAAGGCCCCATATGGGCCAGCCACCTCCAATACCTGCTGCACCATATCGAAAGGCAGGACTTCCGCTAGCCTCCATGTGACCCATTCCCTATTCTCCATAACGTTTTGAAATGAGATATCCTCCCGTACCTCCACTCTCAGATAAAAAGCCCCGTGCCCAGTCCAATTATCATACTAGAAGTTGCACCGTCCATCATGCAGACTCCACCCAATAAACAGCTTCGCCAACCCCCTAATGTCTAGCATTCGTTTCCAAGTAGCCGAACCTACTGGAGACGCGGGAATTTGGCAGGGGTAGAGCCCCTTGCAATACTTAAAATGCAGGAATCTCGCCCACAAGGAGAAACCACACCGGAAATTCCACCATAACTTGCAAGACAAAGCCTTATACGTGTTATTGAGCGAACGAAACCCCACTCCACCTTCTTCTGTAGGGTAACACAAGTCCCTCCATCGGATCCAATGGAAATTCTTCTTCTCGCCACCCGTTTCCCACAGAAAATCCACACAAACCCTTTCAATCACCCGAAAAATTCCTTTTGGTATCACACCCACCCCAACAAGTGGATCGGGATGCTGGACAGAACATTCCTAATCAAGATAAGTTTCCCCCCAAAGGACAAAAGCCGTGATTTCCAATAGAACACCTTATCAAGAACCTTCTAGCACAAGTCCGAGTAATAAACCTCCTTGGCTCTACCAATAAACAACCGAGCACCCAGATAACGAACCGAAAATTCTTTCTTTTGAAACTTAGTGACCCGCTCAATTACACCTTTACGAGCTAATGTGGTCCGAGGATGTACTAAGCATCCACTTTTCTGCACATTAACCAATTGGCCAGAGTCATTCTGGTACCATTCCAGTATCCGCATGACTCTCTTTAAAGAAGCCGCTCCCCTATTGGCAAAAATTATAACATCGTATGCAAACGCTAAATGAGTAATAGAGGGGCAATGCCTAGGTACCTTGTAGCCCACAAAATTCGACTGAGATACAAGAGAATTTAAGGCTCAGGAGAACACCTCCGAGCCAATAATAAACAGTGCAGGCGATAATGGGTCCCTTTGACGCAACCCTCTAGAAGATTTGAAAAAACCATAGGGCATACCATTCACAAGTACAGAAAACCAAACATTGAAAATCAGCCTCCACACCATGTCAATATATCTTTCACCAAAACCAAACCGTCGCAAGACTACAGTAAGGAATCGCCAGGAAACCCTATCATACGCCTTAGCCATGTCTAACTTGAGAGCCAACCTCCCCTCCCCTACACGTCCTCCCCATATCCGACATCAGCGTCTGAGCCAACAGATAATTATCCGAAATAGACCGCCATTTAACAAAGCCACTCTGTTGAGGAGAAATGATCCGAGGCAGCCGTTTATCTCAACTCATATCTTTTAATGATTACAAAATAATTGGATGTTTCTAATACCTTTTGTAGAGATCCTTTTTCAGAAATGAACCAAACAGGTCTGTGGATTTAAAGCAGAAAAAGAAGATCAAAAAGAATGAAGTCTGCTGAGGACGATGTCGGACGTACAAAAGGAGAGTATCGGAAGTCCGACATTCTTTGAGTATCTTCGGACGAGTAAAGAACTCAGACTCGGACGTCCGAAGAAGACAAGCCAGGAGTTACTTGATTACTGATCAGGATCGGACGCTCAACACCTGTGTATCGGACGTCCGACAGCACCAACGGCTAGTTGACTCTTCAGTTGCCTTCTACCCGTTGACAGCATTAATTGAACAACCTTCTGGTCTCCTATAAGTAGAACAAAGTCAACCACCTAAAGGGAATTTTGCACATCAAGCCTACATCAGATTGTGAGTGATTCTAGTGCTAGAATACTCAATAGGAACATTTGTACTCTTTGCTTGTGTAATCTTCGTGTAGTTTTTCAAGTGTGACACAGCTTCTTCAATAGTGTAGCATAGTGAGGGTTGCGAGTGTTTGTAAAACTTCCTTGCTTGACCAAGTGTGGTTTGGGGCAAGAAGGAAGTGATCCCTTCATTGTACACAAAAGATTGGTTGCAAGTTTGTTCAACTTGAAGTAATTTGGTATATAAAAGTGGTGTTCAAACCTCAGTTGTGTTTGAAGCCTGGTTTGTTTCTTTACTTTCATTTATTGCTTTTCTACATAAACTGTTCTTCTCTTCATCTCACGAATACTTGTGCTCTTGTGTTATCTCGTTCATTGGGAGGTATTTGAGAAAAGAAAGGTAGTCTGTGAAAAAGTGGACTATATCTTAGCAGGTTTTTTGAAAGCCTAATTCACCCCCCTCTTAGGTTGTCTTCGATCCTTACAATTGGTATCAGAGCTTGATCTCCTAGAGATTAAGCTCAAGCGGCTTGGAGTAAATATGACAACCAGTCATGCTATGTTTGTTGAGGGGCAATCTGTTACTAGGCCTCCCATGTTTACTGGTTCCAATTATGTTAGTTGGAAAGAAAGAATGATTATCTTCTTGCAATCCATTGATATTGAGCTGTGGTTTATTGTGAATGAAGGACCGCATGATGCTAACTTTCTTGATGCAGAAACAGGTTTGTTGCGGCCAAAAACGAGAGCTGAGATGAATGCTCAAGATAGAACCAATCTCACATTGAATGCCAAAGCCATGAATGTTCTTTATAGTGCCTTAGACTCAAATGAGTCAATTAGAGTAAAAGGGTGTAAATCTGCCAAAGAAATGTGGGATAAGCTATGAGAAATTCATGAGGGTAGTGACAACGTAAGAGAGCAGAAAAAGTCCATTCTGGTCACCAAGTATGAATCTTTTAAAATAGAGCCTCATGAAAACATCGACAAAATGTATTGTAGATTTAATGATCTGATCAAGGATTTAGAGGTGCTTGAGAAGGAGTACTCTCTAGGTGAAAAGAACAGAAAAATTCTGAATGCTCTATCAAAGGATTGGGAAAGCAAAGTGACTGCCATAGAGGAAGCCAAGGATCTAAATTCCTTATCCATTGAATCTCTGATTAACTCTCTAACTTCTTACGAACTGAAACTTAAATCTAAGATGCAGGAAGAAGAAGACACAAAAGGAAGGAAGAGTATTGCTCTGAAAGCTTCACAAGATGAAGATGAAACAGCCTCACTGGATGAAAATGACTTGGAAGGTGATGACAGTGATATTGCACTCATCACAAGAGGCTTCAAAAGATTTCTCAATAAGAGAAGATTCAGGAAAGGCGGATCCAGCAATTCCTTCTAGAATCAGACTAATGACTTCAGAAATAGAGGGAAACTAGAGTTCAACAAGAAGCAAAACGATAAATGTTTTGAATGTGGCCAACCTGGACATTATGCAAATGAGTGTACAATGAAGAAAAAGAAGGAAAACAAGATTGAACGAAAACCAAAGTTCAACAATTTTCAAATTACCTGGAATGATTGCAACTCAGAAGGCGAAGTTGAAGAAGAAGAGGAATCTGCTCAAGTGGCTTTCATGGCTATTGGAGATGAAGAGGTAACACAATGCAACTCTCAAACCAATAGTGATAGTGAATCTGATGATGATGTTAATTCTTTTCTAGAAAAAATGCATAACAGATTGAAAGAATCCTATGTTAAAAACAAGGAACTGAAGCAGAAAATTAGCTTTCTAATACAAGACAATGCAAATCTTTTTCGACAAAACAAATGTCTTAAGTATGAAAATGATAACCTGAAAAGGACTGAGTCTGATGTGCTTGCTGAACTTTACAAAAAGAAAAATTACTGTGACATACTCAGAAGTGAGCAATGCAGCTTAAGAAAAAGGATGGATGACTTATGTCAATTGTTACATCATTTGAAACAGAACCATCTTCAAAAGAATGACACTGTACCTTATGTTAATACTCATCAAATAAGACTGAACCAAAATACAAAAGAGTTTGCTATCCACAGAAGAAGGCAAGTCAGATTCATTAAACCTGTTCATTTGATTGATCCAATGTCAGTATGCAACTTTTGTTGTCAATCTGGTCACATGAATAGCAACTGTCATGTTAAGAAAAACATGAGGAATGGCATGAGATGCATGTGGATAGTTAAACATAAGACTAACTCTCAAGGACCCAATATGTAAAGGGTACCAAGTATTATCTTGTGGGTTTGTGTGTAGGTGAACCAGGATAACATTGCTAAAAAATCAAAATGGTTCATTGATAGTGGATGCTCAAGACATATGACTGGTGATGCATCACAATTCATTAAACTCAAGCAAAAAGCAAGTGGAAAGGTAACGTTTGGAGATGATAACAAAGCCAAGACTGTTGGTATTGGCGATGTTGGTAAGAATGATCAAACTTTTATCCACAATGTTCTTCTTGTTGACAATTTGAGCTACAATCTGTTAAGTGTTAGCCAGTTGTGTGATAGGAATCTGTTTGTATTGTTCAAAAAGCTTGAATGTCTCATATTTGACTCAAAGTTCAACATTGTTTTCAAAGGAAAAAGAGTTAATGATGTCTATGTAGTTTTTCTTGAAAAATTTGATTCCTCATATCTCAAATGTCTCAAAGTAGCAAATGAGGACCCATGGTTGTGGCATAGAAGGTTGTGTCACTTCAATATGGATTTGCTGAAAGAAATTTCTAAAAAGGAACTTGTTAGAGGTCTTCCAAAAATTAGATTTGAAAAAGACAGAATTTGTGATGCTTGCCAATTTGGAAAACAAGTCAAGGTTTCTTTTAAACCTAAGAAATGTGTTTCTACTTCAAAACCACTTGAACTTCTGCACCTTGATCTGTTTGGTCCTACACAGACTGCAAGCCTTGGTGGTAAGAGATACTGTTTTGTGATTGTTGATGACTATTCTAGATATACTTGGGTGATATTCCTTGCTCATAAAGATGATGCCTTTAAGAATTTTACCTTATTATTTGCTAAAGTACAAAATCTGCTTGGCTTGAAAATTGTCAGGATTAGAAGTGATAATGGGACAGAATTCAAGTTCTGTGGTTTTCCAGAATTTTGTGATCATAATGGTATTACTCATGAATTCTCTATTGCTAGAGTCCCTCAACAAAATGGAGTTGTAGAAAGAAAAAATAGAACTCTCCAAGAGACTGCTAGAACCATGCTTAGTGAATGTAATTTACCAAAATATTTTTGGGCTGAAGCCATAAACACAGCCTGTTATACCATGAATCGAGTTCTTCTAAGACCAATTTTGAACAAAACTTCCTATGAGCTCATGTATGACAAAAAGCCTGTTGTCGGTTACTTCAAAGTATTTGGTTGTAAATGTTTCATTTTGAATATCAAGGAACATCTTGGAAAGTTTGACAAGAAATCTGATGAGGGAATTTTCTTGGGTTATTGTGAAAACAAAAGAGGTTTCAGAGTTTATAATCGTAGAACATTGATTATAGAGGAGGCTATACACATTACTTTTGATGAATCTAATGGTGACATCTCTATGAGTTGTGGTGAAGATGATGACACAGGTGTTCAAGAAGAACTGAAGAAGCTAGCAATCAATGATCATGACTCTGCCTCACCAGAAACTGATTCAAAGGATACTGATGCTCAGGTCAGTCCAGCTGAAGAAGTGAATAATAGAGATACCACTACTCCTAATGATCTTCCAAGAGCCTGGAAATTTGCTCATAATCATCCCAGGGAGCTTATAATTGGTGATCCTTCTGAAAAGGTCAGGACTCGTTCCTCTAGACACCTGGTAGACAATCTTGCTTTTGTATCACATATTGAACCTAAAAATGTTGCTGATGCATTGAATGATGAGCACTGGATTTTAGCTATGGAAGAAGAGTTAATCCAATTTGAAAGAAACAAAGTTTGGACCCTGGTTGCCAGACCACAAGGCCATCCTATCATTGGCACTAAATGGGTTTTTAGAAACAAAAATGAATGATAAAGGGGAGATTGTTAGAAATAAGGCTAGACTGGTGGCTAAGGGATACACTCAAGAAGAGGGAATAGACTTTCATGAGTCTTTTGCTCCAGTAGCCAGGCTGGAATCTGTAGACACCAAATTTTGAATAATTTGTATGTGGCATCTATTTCATGATTTTCATTTTAGATTGCTTGCATTTTAGTTCGTTATTGTGTGTTTTGCACTTTTAGTTGTTATGTTATTTTAGTTTTATTCATTTTTGCCTTGTTAGTTTGTTTCATTTGCTATTTGTCAGTTTAATTTTATTCACTTTTTAGTTTTAGTTTTTAGTTTTTAGCTTTTTTAAAAGTTTAGCGTAGAGTTTTCTTGAAAAGATGGAAAAAGAAAGGAAAAAGGAAAATTTGTTCACAAAAATATGTTTATTTCTTTCTTTTGGCATTTTAGTTATTTTTATTAAGTTATTTTGAGAAAAGAAAAAAAAGAAAAGAAAAAAAGGAAAAATAAAGAAAATTCGAAAAATGGACATTTTTGTTGTTTTTATTTGTTTAGTTTGTTTTTTATTTTATTTTATTTATTTGTTCTCATTATTATTATTATTATTACATGGTTTTGTCATTTTGTTATTTTTGTTTTTATTTATATTATGTATTTACTTAATTAAAAAAAAAAAACAAACGCGCAGCATGAAGGCTGCGTTTTTGCCGCAGCTTGCAAGTGAACTTTGGGGAGCTCCTTAGCTGCAAATTTCAGAAGAATGGTTGAGGATTTAGGGTTGGACGTCTGATATAAATAGGTAGAGAGGTTAGCAGCCGCAAAGGGGGAGAGAGTTTTGGAAAGAGAAGGGCTACGGGAGAAGGTTTTGAGAGGAAAGAGTTACGGGAAAAAGAGAGAAGAAAGAAACGGCAAAAGAGTTTGACGGCTAAGGTTGGTAAGAAAACTAGAAACCAGGAGAGATAGAGAGGTTTTGGGGGCGGTTGGAACTGAGGAAAAATCTGAGGGAAAGTTTTTGGATGGCGGCTGAGAGCTTGAGAGCTTCGTGAGAGGAATGGAGGGCTGAAGCAGAGAAGAAGCTAAAAAGAAACGAAACAAAAGGGATTCGGCTGTGAGAGAAGTAAGAGGCCAGAACCTCAAGCCCGCGCTTTCTTCGCCAAAGTCTGCAAAGATTCATCTTTTCGATCTCTGGTAGGGCCTCTTCAACCTCTTGCAGACGCCGGCTGCAGATTCAAGCCCAGGCAGAAGCTTCAACTCCAAAGCAGTGAATAGGTAGCTTTCAATCCTTCTTGTCTTTGCCATTTCGTATGAAATCTGGGCTCTTGCTTAGTTATGGGTCTTGCATCTAGTCCGTGCCGTTTGTGTTCCTTTTAGCCAGAACTGAACGTCATTTTCGTTATTCCTGGCTGGTCTCTTGTTGTTTCCATTCCTTTCTCTCGCTCATCTTGTTCGAAAGCTTACTTGTTTTGCCCGTGAGTTGAAGAGCCAAGCTGATGCTTGGCGATTTTTGTTGGGATGGGGACGGACACAATATATTGGCATGTGAGCAAAGGATTTGACATCCATGAAGAGTTTTTGAATAAACTTTAGCAGGTCGTAAGTTCATCCGTGTGTTTTCTTTTGCTGTTTTTCCTTGCCTGTAACAACCCAGTCCACTAAGAGGCTTTCATTACCTACTTGATGAGATAAATTGGATAGAAGGTGTTGGGTTTGCATGTTTGGGGGAGCCGAAATGCTTGAATCATATGCGGAGGCTTAATGAAAAAGTGAATTCCTGGTCACTAAGCCACTGTCACACAAATGTTTGTCCAGATTTTTTTTTTGGGTACCAATTTCTGCTATGTTCCCTTGTTTGTTTGGATGACAGAGTCGAGAGTGTTTGTTGTTTAGTTTAAAAACTATGATCCTGGTTGAAGATTGTTGAGCAAGCTGTGTTCAGATTTTCGTTTCGGTCACCAAGACCTTAAGAGCAAAGAGTTGCGGAAGCAACCTTGGCTGGAATTTACAGAACGCATGAGTTTCGTTGTGACCTTTTGCACCAGTTTCTTCTCTATGTTTCTTGTTGTTTGGATGTCAAAGTCATATCTTGTTTGTTTAGTTCAAAGTTTGGATCAAGGTCGTGCATTTGGACCAGAAATATGTGTTTGTCGACCAAAAATGCAGCAGTTTTGCTTGGTTAGAGTTGCCATTTGAAAATAAATCTTGCTGCAGCTTTCTTTCCTTCCTTTGTTGTTGATCAAAAACAGTTTTTGCCATCTTAATCTTGCAAACAAAACTTCTTGTTTTGATTTGGGTCAATAATTTCTGGTTTAATGAACTTGTTTGTATGATGAAATGGATGCAATTGTTGCTGGAATTTGCCGCAAGTTTGAGAAAAGGCAGCCGCTGGTTCATAGTGCAGAATTTTGCTGTTTCAGAAATTTTCTTTGAGTTTGCATGAAATGTTCATCAGAATTTGTGTAGTTTGCTGCTATGTTTTCGATGGTGGGCTTTATTGCTTAGTTTGAAGCTGTGTATCTGGATTTGCTATGTGCTTGAGTGTGGTTTCGGTTGATGAAGCACAACAGAAATATTGCAGAAACAAGCTTCCTATGTGGATTGCATATAAAACTACTGCTGCATCTTTCCTGTTTCTTTGTGCTATCAAACCTGCAACGAAATTGTGTGTTTGGTTGATGTTTGATAGGTAGAAATCTGAGCATTTGATGAGCCTGTTTGCATTGTAAAATGGGTAAAAGCCGTGGCTAGAAACTTTGCAGCAAACTTGAAAGTAAAAGAAAGCATGTTGCATTTTAGTTGCAGAAGTCTAAGCCATACGTAGCTGCATGTTTTGCATGAAAATAATTTCCAAAAATTGCACCTTGACCCCTTGGCTTCTAACTAATGCTACTATGACCCAACCAATTGAATAAGTTCATCAATTTGGTCCTTGGTAATTTTAATTCTACATTTGCACTGCTTGTTTGTTTTAATTAATTACTATGCTTTGTTTCAATGGCACTTAATTCATGACTTTAGGGGCTTTATGACCAAGTGAGCTTGTGTTTGCCTATTTTCTCTAATTTTTCCAAATAAATTGGTACCTTGACCATTTCTTTTATTTTGGAAGATAAATAAGTGATTTCACTTCATTGGGCCCCGATTGCAAGGGAGGTACACTCTATCCCTCACTTGCACTTTATTTTTCCTACGTGCTCCTATGTGTTATGTGAATATGCCTGTCTACTTCGCTTTCCTTACCTCCTTGCATGCATTTACTTACTTTCTTTTATTTAAGTTTTATGGGGTATGTGTACACCTCTTGGCTTGTAATAGATAGGGCTCGGAGAGCACTTGGTCCATTTCCCCTTCCCCTTGGTTGCTTCTATTTAAGTTTTTATGGGGTATGTGTACACCTCTTGGCTTGTAATAGATAGGGCTCGGAGAGCATCTGGTCCACTTCCCCTTCCCCTTGGTTGCTTGTTTTTGTTGCTACATGTTTAATTGCTTTATTAGCCTCTTGCATCTAGTCGAGCATGCTAAATGTTATGTGCTATGTGTTTATGAGTGTTTTGGCATGTCTACTTGCTTTCATAGCCATGAATGAATGAAATGGATGAATGTACGTTTCCGCTAGTCCAACGCTAGTCGGAATTCATAGATGGGCTAGTCCAACGCTAGACCCTTAGGATTTCCTTTTCGATAGTGCATATTCGCATGTTCACCGCATGTCATGCATTTTTCTTAGTTCTCTCATTTGGTATGCTCCTCGAACCCCTTTTCCCTCCATTTTAGGATTTTTTGCATTTCATGCTAGTTAGGGTTCATTTGCTTGGAGAGTCCCCTTAAATATGGGATATAGACGAGTGTGGCTTTTTCTAAGCCTTAGCACGCTTGTATCCCCTCTATCAAAGGGCAAATTGAGTCACGATTTAGGTCTCCCCGTACCCAATATGCATGAATTCCCTAGGCTCATGCATTCTCAATCCACTCTATTATTGCACTTTCACTTTTGTCACACATGCACCTTTTTATCACTTTCACTTGCACACGAACACTTTTTTTCACTTGCACACAAACACTTTTTTTCACTTGCACACAAACACTTTTTTATCTTCACTTGCACACGAACACTTTTATCTTCACTCGCACACGAGTACTTTCATCTTCATTTGCACACCGACACTTTCGCACTTTTCTTTAAATTGCATACATGCATTTTGCCCACTAGCACTTGGAGTATATTTTATACATTCAAGGACATTTTCTTTGCACACTTCCACTCACACTATTGTTTTTATTACTTTTTTCACACGAACGCACATTTTTCATGGCATGCATTCATCCACTCATTTTCACGTCATTTAGGTTTAGGTGTGACCTCTCCAAAAGGATCATTGTTGGGCTTCACAATTAATGTGATTGGCATCACTCAACCTTTGAAGAGAAATTTCCCCCATGTCCCCCTAGGTCTAGGTTTTTGCATTCATATAGACATATCCAATACGCGATACATACCTTGGGTAGAAAAATTAGGAAAAATTGGTTTAAGTCACGCAACTAGCCTTGGCTAGGTCGAAGGGGTGCCTTGGATTTTTATCCTTGCCTTCCCCTTCGTCAAATGTGACCCCCGATCCCTCTTTTGGTTACGTAGACCCAAAAAGTTCTTTAAAAGGGTTTATTTACTTTTTTCATTCAAAAACAAAAAATCATTTTTGGGTGACTTGGTACACCCTAACTCGATACCAAGTGGCGACTCCATTTTCATTAAAAAACCCTTTTTGAACTTCACTTGGCCAAATCGTCGCATTCTTAAGTCCCATGGCCTTTTACTTTTCATTTCGCACACGTTCACATGTATATCACACACACACTCACACCACACACCACATCACAACACACATTCAAAAAGTGGGGCGCGACAGTTGGCGACTCCACTGGGGATTTCCTAAGTGGGTCCAAGCACTTTGACTTAACCATTTGTTTCCTTTTTCTACCCTTTTTATGCATAGCATTTGGATATTAGGATTGCATTTTTCATTTTTAGGACCTTTTGTCTTATGTACGTAATCAAACCAATCCCTCGACTCACGAATGTATGTTTGAATGAATGTTTACTTGTTGTCTCGCGCTTGCATTGCATTTGGGTGGGGGGACATATCCTAGAGCCTCGCGTTGGTTCTTGATCCCTCCCCTCCAAACGAGCACTAGCATACGTGCATACGCTTTAATTTTTCACCCTCCTTTATTTTTCTTTTAGTGGCTTGTCACGCCACTCCACCCTATTAGGATTTTAGGCGACTCACTTGGACGTGTGACCGCGACACGACGTGTGCGTAGCACGATCCGAGGGGTCACTCAATCTTCCGCTTTAAGCTTTGGGTTAATAGCCTTTAGCTTTTAGTGGAAGGTTGAGGATTTTTGATAGATTCACTCAGACATGTGGCCGTGACACGACGTGTGCGTAGCAATGTCTGGGGAATCGCTTGAGCCACCGACAAAGAACCTTGGGATTGATGACCCTTGGTTTCCAAGTCTGAAGGCTCGGGGACCTAAAACCTATCGAGTCTAGCTGCATTAGTGAGCCCTAACCTCATGCATCCATGATAGTGTTACCTAGGATAGCGTCTGCCTTACCCTATTAGGGACACTATTCACGAGGGGAGGGGTCCAACCCCTTTCTCCTTTTATCGCTTTATTTCTTTGTATTGATTTTGTTGCTACAATGTGTTATGTGTATTTACCTTGCTGAGCTAACTTTTCTTGGTTTTGTGTCTCCATTGCATTCACAAACCCTAGCAAATAAGAGGTCTGGCATGACCTTCTTTTAGAACCTACCCGCGTAGATAGGATCTTGCACGTTTAGGAAATTTTGGTATATTTTGTTCATAAATGAATAATGCCATACCATTTTAGGCCTACCCTGGCAAATAAAGGGTCTCTTAGGTCATGTTTTGCATGTTTTACTGTTTTAATAAATTGGCATCATGCATAAACCCTAGAAAGGGAATGCCATTTAGGGGATCCCGTGTTAGGAATAAGCCACCTTGTGTCTCGGATATATAATCCAATGAGACTTGCATGTTTATATTTCTTGTACCATCCGAAGGGGTAGTGCACAAGGTAAGGTGGGATCCGATCATTTTCATGGGGCGATCTTTGGAATATGAGCGTCTAATAATCACTTTTTGGCCACTCTATCAAAATTGGTAAAGATCCCTTGCGTAAAAGGACATTAATTTGAAGGAAATTCACAAATGATTCCTCCTATTGAGACGACAAATAATTTGAGGCCAAAATTTGATTTTAGAGGACTCATAGGCTAATGCATCGTAATAAATTTTATCCATTCAATCCATTCAATCCATTGGATCACTTCATTCTTCCGTTTCATCCAATCAATTTGCTCTTTTTAGGGCGGTCAAGTCATTCTTTTAATAAATCATCAATTTCATTGATTCATTTGACCAATTTACCCTTTTTAGGGTCACCTGGTCGATTTTGAATAAATCATCAACTCATCTGACCAATTTACCCTTTTCAGGGTCGTTCGGCCGATTTTTGCATAAATCACTAGTTCAATTTCATTCATTTTACCAATTTACCCATTTTTAGGGCAACCGAGCCGATTTTGAATAAGTCAAGTTTCGTTCAATCTATTTGATCAATTTACCCTTTTTAGGGTGATTTGATTAATTTTGGATAAATTAAATTTCATTCAATTCATTCGACCCGTTTTCCTTTTTAGGGTAATCCAATCGAGTTTTAAATAAATGGTCAATTTCATTCAACCCATTTGACCAATTAGGGTTTCAATGTCAATTTCAAATTGGGAAACTTAGTCGATTTCTGAGAAAACCATCCATTGCATCCATCCATTTGATCAGTTGGAGTTTTTGACCTGCGTTTCACTAAGAAAATTTGTTAACGAATTCCAATCTCTTCGATAGGAAGTTCGTCAAAGTCAAAACCCGTGCGTTTTTGCAAATTCTTGTATCAATCAAAAGTGATCAATCTATTCGGACGTTGACCTCATTTTGACAAAGTGTCTCTCGTCAATCCAATTGACTAAATTTTTCAAAATTATTTTTCACTCAATGAGTTGATCAGATCCATCAGGTATGGTATAGTGCCTACCTCAGAGGATTGCATTTTCATGCTAGGCCTACCCTTGGCACAAAAAGGGTTCCCCCATAGGACATGCATCCGAATTTCCTGGATATCTACTAACTCTTGCCTTTTTCTTTTTCTTTATTTTTATTGTAATAACTAGGCAAGGGTTATCTAAAGGCAATTCCTTTCAAAATTCTCAGGTAATATTTAAATATAGCTTCTCGTCGAAGCCCCATCATAACGCGATCCCGTAGTCAAGCCCAGAGGAGTCGTGTAAACATGAGTTCGCAACCGGAATTGTCGGATAAGTCTGCTACTACAGCTCAACCTGAGACTGCAAGTTTGGGGGTCCAACTGACCGAGATGCTTACGAAGTTTGGTGAAATGGCAACTGAAATGGCCGCCCGAAAGAAATTAATCGATGAGCTTATCAGTAGTGGAGTTCAACCTGAGCCTGAACCCGTCAGTCAGCCGGAGCCAGAATCGTTTGGCATAGCCACGACCCAAACCACTTTTGCTCCACCTTTCATTATTCCACCCGAAGGAACTTTCACCTATCCTACCATACATTTGCCATACACTTACCCTCCTCATCCTTCATTTTTTCTTACTCACACGCGAGGTCCACCACCCCAAATCACTTCAAATATACCACCTGAGCCACATACCTTTTATCACCCTGTTGCTGAGCCATTCCTACCAGACCATATTGTTCAAGCCAAGGCAGAAATGGGGGAATCTTCTGCTCCCGTTGATATAAAGCTGCTCAAACGCCTCGATCGTTTTGATGAATTTATGAGAAGGAGTCAGGAGTTAAACAAGCAAGGAGTCTTGGATTACGATGAGCTTTGCCTCTTTCCAAATGTGCAATTGCCTGAGGGGTTCAAAACCCCTAAGTTTTACAAGTACGATGGAACTGGCAATCCCAAAACGCACCTCCGCCTGTTTGCCAACAAATTGGGAAGGCCCATAGACGACGAGAATTTGCCTTTACGGCTGTTCCCGGAAAGTCTGGAGGGGGATGCACTCGACTGGTATTCCAAGCTGAAACCCGAAGAAGCAAAGACCTGGCTGGACTTGTCCAACGCTTTTGTAAAGCAGTACGAGTATAATTGCGAGTTGGCTCCAACACGAACCACGTTGGAAGGGACAAAGAGGAAGCCATCTGAGGACCACAAAACCTATGCTAAGAGATGGAGGACAATAGCTGCAAAAGTTGAGCCATCGATGACTGAAGACGAAATCATACGGACTTTCATTAAAGCACATGATCCCCCGTATTTTGAAGAAATTTTCCGCATGACTGGATGCTCGTTCGCCGCCATTGTTAATAAACTTGAGGAGTACGATGACTTCGTAAAAGCTGGGAAGATTGTTAATGTCTCTGCCCTCAAATCCCAGTTGGATGCTTTGCAAGGACCGGGGACTAGTGAGAAGAACCCGCAATTTAAAAAGAAAGAGGGGGAAATTGCCTTTACCTGGAATCAAAACCCTGTCCCAAGACCCAGACCTCGACAAAACCCTACCAACTCAAACCCTTACCCCTACTACTCAAATCCTCATCCTGTTTACCACACCAATATCACTCATCCTCGACCTCGCTCAAATTATGCCAACCCGCCTACAACCCCTTTCCAAATATCTCAACCAAGCTTTCAACAAGCTCGTCCTCGGCCTCCTTACCACCAAAGATTTCCCCCACCAAATAGACCCACCTACAACTATCCCCGACCCACTGAAACCTACAATCAAAGCCGTACCCGAACCTTCACCAACTTAGGCAGGCCTTTGAACCAAATGTATGAGCAATTGAAGGTTGCCAACAAAATAGGCGTGATTCCCCCTCCAACTTACCTTCACGGCATGCCTGCTGGGTACAATCCACATGCTGTTTGTGCCTATCATTCGGGAGTACCTGGCCACTCAACCGCCGATTGCAGGGCACTTAAGCACAAAGTCCAAGACATGATCGAGGTAGGAGAAATAGTGCTAAGGAAAAGAGGTGAACAAGGGCCGATCAGAAGTACGGATCCTTTTCCTGAACACCAGGACACCTTCGAGGCATCCACCTCCAACGACGAAATTTGAAAATCCTGAAGGAGCTTTGCACAATTTGGATGGCCGAGTTTCTTCCCTCTTGAAGGGAATTTTGATAAGTCTAGGGGTTGTCGTTTGCTAAAATTCATGAAAACTTTTTCTTGCATATGTGCATAGCTTAATGAAAGCGTCTTTTGCAATTGAGTTTGTTTTGTTTCCGCTTTGATTTGGAGTTGCATGAAGTGTATAATTTGTTTGATTTGATTATTGTCTTGGTTCTTTTAAATTCTTTTAAGATGGCCAAAGGTGAAATTATTTGACCCTCTGAATATCACTGTTCTGGAATTCGATGAAGCCGCACATTGAAAATCCCTTCATTTAAAAATCCCTGCATTAAAACTCCCTTCCTTGAAAAACCTTCATTGAAAATCCCTTCATACAGAAATCCCTTATAAAACTTGCTTCATTGAAATCCCTCCATTGAAAATCCATCCCTTGGAAAAACCTTCATGGAAAAGGCCAAGATCCCTTCATTGATAAAAATTCCTCCCCTGCCAAGCTCGAAGCTGATTGGTCAGAGTAGGGTTACCAATGATTGATGAAAAACAGCTGAATGTCATAAGCATGACCTATGTCCGCCACCGATCTTCTGAAAAGGAAACAAAGTGCTAAAGCGATGAAAGACGAAGTCGAAGGCAAATTTGCTTCAAATTGACAAAGCTTATTGGGTGTTCAAAGGAGAAATGGATGGACAGACATTCCCTCAACCTATCAACTCGGACATGTGTAAGATGTTCTTTATTTGATTATGTAAATTTCTTTTTGGAAATCGCGCAAGGGTCGAGGCACAAGTCAGGCCATCTTCCTTTCCAATCAAAACATTTCATCCCTAGTCATCCCCTTTGAGCTATCAGAACAGTAATTTTCGTTTGGCAACCCCTGAGAACTGCAAACCCCACACTGGGGCAAATTCATTTTGAAAATGATCAGAAAAGGGAAGAAAAACCCCACACTGGGGCAAATTTATCTTTGAAAGAGATGAAAAGGGAAAAAGAACCCCACACAGGGGCAAATTTAGTTTTTGAAAAAAAATGCAAAAAGTAAGAAGAATGCAATGAAG
>NW_020863500.1:0-35164 GCF_003713205.1 Coffea eugenioides
AGAGGTACCTAAGGCTCTTGTGGTCTAACTAAACCTCGAAGGTCATACCGTATAAGTAGTGTCTCCACTTTTTCAGAGCGAAGACAACGGCGGCTAACTCAAGATCGTGGGTTGGGTAGTTCTGCTCGTGGAGTTTCAACTTTCTAGAGGCAAAAGATATCATATTCCGGTTCTGCATTAAAACGCATCCCAAGCCTTCTCGCGACGCATCGGTATAAACGGCAAACCCGTCTACTCCGTTAGGCAAGACTAGAACTGGAGCCATGGTCAATCTTTTCTTTAACTCTTTGAAATTTGTCTCACATCGAGCATTCCATACGAACCGACCATGTTTCTTTGTCAGGTCGATTAAAGGACCGGCTAGTTTGGAGAAATCTTTAATGAAACGCCGGTAGTACCCAGCCAGCCCTAGAAAACTACGAATCTCCGTGGGATTTTCTGGCCGTTTCCAATTGGTCACAGCCTCTACTTTCGCCGGGTCAACCGAGATGCCCTCATGAGAAATTACGTGCCCTAAGAAAGAAATTTTCTCCAGCCAAAACTCACACTTACTGAACTTGGCGTATAACCGATACTCTCTTAGGGTTTGCAAACCAATTCTTAGGTGTTGTTCATGCTCCTCGCGAGTTTTGGAGTAGACCAAGATGTCATCAATAAAAACAACGACAAATCGGTCCAAGTAGGGCTTAAAAACCCTATGCATTAGATCCATGAAGGCGGCAGGAGCATTGGTTAGTCCAAAAGGCATAACTGCGAACTCGTAATGCCCATATCTCGAATTGAAAGCAGTTTTCGGAATATTCTCTTTCCTAATCAACAACTGGTAATACCCTTGGCGGAGGTCCAGTTTTGAGAAGACCACTGCTCCATGCAACTGGTCGAACAACTCATCAATGTGGGGCAGTGGATACTTATTTTTAACCGTGATATTGTTCAGGCCCTGATAGTTGATACACATCCTCAAACTTCCGTCCTTTTTCTTTACAAACAACATAGGGGCTCCCTAAGGAGACCCACTCTCTTGAATGAACCCCTGCTCCAAAAGGACTTCTAATTGCAACTTCAACTCCTTAAGTTCAGCAGGGGCCGTCCGATATGGGATTTTTGAGATAGGCGAGGTTCCCGGTAATAGGTCGATCTTGAATTCTATCTCTCTCTCCGGAGGTAGGGCTACTAACTCATCAGGGAATACATCCGAAAATTCCCGTACTATGTGCACATCCTCTACCTTCAATTTATCTGTGGGGGTGTTGATTAGAAAGGCTAAAAATCCTTGTGCCCCTTTACTTAGCAATTTTCTAGCCCGAATGCCTGAAATCAATGCAGATGAGGCTAACCTACCTCTTATATCCAATCTTAGGGTCGCCTCTCCAGGAATGCGGAATTCTACCATCTTCTTCTTACAATCTAGTTAGGCGTTATACCTGGCTAACCAGTCCATGCCCAAGATCACGTCATACCCCTTAATGGACAGGCTTATCAAATCCCCTAACTTCCTCTCTCCTACCCAAACCTCGCAGTCCTTATACACCATACTAGTAACCAAGCAATAATCCCCCATAGGCATACTAACTTCTAGGTCGTAAGGTGAACTAGCAGGCTTTATGTCATTGCCACACATGAAATTAGGGTTAACAAAGGAATGGGTGGCACCGGGATCTACTAAAACCTTTGTAAAGCGGTGGAATACAGGGATCGTACCTTCTACGACCTCAGAGGAATCTGGGACCTGTTGAGGCTCTAACGAGTACACTCGAGCTGGCACCTTAGGTTTCGTCCCATCTCCCTTAGCTGGTCCAGCGTTGGTCTTTGACGGTGGTTGACTTCCTTTTCCATCTTGTTTTAGGATTGGGCAGGTGGCAAGCTAGTGGTCTGCACTTTCGCAACGCAGACATTTCCCATCTTTCTTCCAGCAGTTGTCCTCAGAATGATTTGGCTTCCCGCAGTACCCACAAGGTCCACGAGACGCCGAACCTGAACCCCTCTGGAAATTTCCTCCCTGGCCTCTCCCAGTTGGGCCACCCCTGGACGGAGCCCCTCTGCCTACTCCCGACTGTCGTCCCCCTCCGGTTCCCCGTCCGAACTAGGGAGGGGTACCCTTATCCCCCTGCCCTGAACTGCTCCCAGGAAAGCCTCGCTTCTTTGCCTGGAAGTTTCTTAATTGGAGCCTAGCGTTTTCCACCCGTTGGGCTTTCTCCACGGCCTCGCTAAAAGCATTAATCTGGGCCACCGCGAGGTCCTTCTGAATTTCTACATTCAAGCCCTGGATAAAGCGCCTTGTTCGCCGTTGCTCGGTCATGATCAGCTCGGGGGCAAATTTGGATAGGCGGGTGAACTGACTCTCGTATTCCGCTACAGACTGGGCCCCTTGGTGAAGTCGGATAAACTCATCTTCCTTCCATTCCTGGACTAGAGGAGGGAAGAATTTAGCGTTGAACTCTCGCATGAAATTCACCCAAGTCCGGAGCGTTTGCTCCCGTTCCCACTTCTGCCGGATGACGTTCCACCAAGAACGGGCCGCCCCTTCTAGTTAGAAGACGGCGAAGGTCACCTGCCTTTACTCGGTGTAGTGCAAGGCAGCAAAAATATCCACCATTTTCTCTAGCCATCTTTCGGCTATATCTGGATCGGGCTCCCCAATGAACTTTGGTGGGGCAAACTTCTGAAATCTCTCGAGAGCCCTGTCCTCGCTCTCCACGTGGTTGCCAGGGTTCCCAAGGTTGGGATTAGGGTTTTGACCCTGTTGCTGCACCACTTGGGCCAGTAAATTAGTCATTTGTTGCATAGCAACAGCTATTTGAACGTTGGGGTCAACCCTAGGTTCAGGGTTGGGCCCAGACGAAGTTTCCCCAATGCCCCCATCCGACGTGGGTTGCCTACTCCCGTGCCCACGCCCTCTTCCACTACGTGTGCCTTTCATAGAATCTATTCAATCTAGACAAATTTAACTAGAACAATAAAATAACAATACATGTACATAAGAAATCATAAACTTTTACAATAAAGCATATACACATTTCAAAGCAAAGTCACCAAAACAAAGTCAAACAAGGCACATATTAACAGTCAGTCAAGTATAACAAAGACAATCCACAAGGGAACGGCATCATCAACAGTAGTATATACATCGCTAGTCCAAACGTACAAAAATGGCTAGCTAAAGTTCTTTTCCAGGTCTACCATTCCCTATCCATCCTATACACAATAGTCAAAACCATCCAAAATCCTAAGACTAACGGCTCAGTCCGTCGTCGGGCTAGTGGACCCACCCGACGGGGTGGATTCACCTCCAACCTCGCCCCCCGCACACGAAGCCTCGTCACTCTCCTCCTCGAGCAAATCGTCGCAAAGGTTCAAAATCGACTCGACTCGAACCCTAACTTTCCTAGTTCTCTTAGTCATACGCTCACGTGCCTCTCCAAGTTGGGCGCAAAGGTCGTCCACCCTATCTTGACCTTCGATAACGTCGTACTCTAGCTCCTTGATTCGCTCGGCTTGTTTCTCGTTAGCTGTCCTTAGTTGGTTCACTTCGGCCTCAAGCCTAGCGTTATCCCTCGCCAACTCCTTTCGTTCCTCTACCACAGCCAACACTAAGGTGTTAGGGTAGGCGTAAGTGTGACGGCACTCACAACGTCGGAGGCGGTTAGCCGGACTCCAACGTACGACGGCCTCTCTTGGCCGAATCTGGTACTTAATCGTCGGAAGCACTCCACGGGGTCGCTCACCAGTAGGGCTACCACTAGGCCCACTATGCCCGTCCATCCTACACCAAAAGAGTAAATAATCATAAATAATCTTAAGGGACACAATCAAAGTAATCCTCAAGTCGAGCATTTCTAACACGCCCAGGCCAATTCAAACCTAGGCTCTGATACTACCTGTGACAGCCCCACCTTCCCCTTAGGTAAACCAAAGAGGTTAGCGGACTGCCTTTCCAACTCTCGCCAGGACTAACGGTGCAGTTAAACACAATCTAAAAGGTTCTGAAAAAATAAAAGCGCGCTCAAACAAGTCAAAATCGCAAAATAGCCAAACGAAAATCAAAATCGTCGATGAATAGTGGGTGCCATGTCATATAACTCAGAAAACATTTCCAAACCAAATAGGACACATAAACAGGGTTAAACAGTGTTATACACATACGTTTGTAATTTACAAAACAAAAGGAAGATAATTAGATCAAAATACATTTAGGGTTTTTCCAACTATCGAGGAGCTTTACAAAATATATTAAAACTAGCTCAACTCATGCTTCAAAACATCATAGTCCCCAAAAGTGGTTCCCTGTAAGGAAAACAAAATTTAATGGAGTAAGCTTACGCCCAGTGAGGTACACTCATGCAGATCAGTAAAATTCACAAAGCACATAGTTGCTCAGTCCAAACGTTCAACAAGTAATCTGAACTAACATTACATTTAAATTCAATAAAAGGATACGGACGGCTCTCAAGAGCCCTTATCCTCGCTTGCCGTACTTGATCTCGCCCCGTTGACCCTCCGTCAACGCTTAAAGAAGTAACCAATACCGTAGACCCCATTTTCTTCACTTTCCATCCACCTCACATACCCCTACTGGGCCCGAACTCCAAACAGTAGAAAATTAGCAATACTCGAGTATACCGGAATCGAGAGTCTCATACTACAAGATTCCATATAACAGTCCCCATGGCTCGTCAATTTTCACGACCAAGCCCTTGCCGGCTCGATTCAATTGACCACCAATGGGGTTGAGCTCATTGAGAACAGTAATGGCCGTTGGCTACTCGTCCAAACGACACCAATTCCAATATTTCACATACCATTCAAGTAACGCAGTAAACAGTCATATGTAAGACATAAAGGGTGAGAGTGATCAAGTACACCCTCGCTTGAACCAATTTCAACGTTGCAAATAAGCATTCAAGGCATCAATTTCAAGTGTAACAAAGCCACATAGTAACAAGCAAGTGAGTGGTACACTCACCAAGCAAGCAAATGAAATTTCATAAACTTCCGCCCAAAGAGCGTCTTGAATCACCGTCACGCCCTAAAACATTCAAACAAACACAATGAGACTCAAATTCGAGTCATAAACCGAATCCACATACTACCAAAAATAAGGCTCCATTAGAACATACAAATACCAAAGTAAGCTAGGGAAAGTCCGGAAATGAAAGTTAAGCCCTAAAGCCCAAAAATAGTTTTGACGTCGTTTAGCGTATTGGACACAACCAGCGCTATGATTATCGGATGGATGTGAAATTTATACTGTTTTTAAGCTAAGACAGAGGGATACAATGTTGAAGAAGGCCACTCAGTCCAGTTTGTAGTGCAACTAGGTCAAAATTTCAATGTACCAAACCAGAACCGCATAAATAGGTTAGCGAACCGCATTTTGGTTAAATAACCATAATTCAGGCTACCAAAGTCCAATTCAAGTGATTTCAAAGCCATCCAAAAGATAAGATACCAGGCTATATTTCTTAAGAATACATCGACAACCAAATCAGTAGTATTCCCGGTCAAACTAACCAATTTCAGAAGCGGGTTATCAGTTTCTGACAGAAACAGGTCAGCAGGGGTATTTTGATCTTTTCATAGGCTACGATACTCCGATTGAGCTGAAATTTTGCAAGCAACTATAAAACATCATTATATACAACTTTCATGTTTTAATCCAAGACTAATTCGGCCTCTAACTAGGATAAACAGTACCAGGAAGAATGGGGTTAATTGAAACCCTAATTTCGAAATTTCCTTTCAAAGCGGAAATTTTCCGCAAATAGCCACAATTTACGCACTATAGCTTCATTCTAAACCATTCCCAACCATCATCCATGGCCAACCAATACTAAACATATAAAAACAGAAAAAATCATGGATAAATATAAAATTCACCAATTTCTACCAAAAGTCAAGAAATAGCTCCTCAAACCATCTCTTTAACTCACATAAGCCACTAATTACATATTATTGAGAAGAAAAGAGAGGTTCCTTAGCTACTCTCCTTACCAACTCAAGAAAGGAAGCACTTAGCACCTTGGTCTCCCACACCACTTCACAACCAACCTTAATACCACTAAACTAAGAGATTTTATGGAGGAAATCCAAGTTTAATCGGTTGAACTTGAGGATTGAGCAAGATTAGAAGCAAGAAAGTTGGGAGTTTTCTCTTCTTTTCCCCTTGAAGATAGCCGGCCAAGAAGCTTGCAAATGAGGATGATTTTTGGGTAATTTTTGATTTAATTGGTAAAGTAGTGAATAGTGGTCAAAGTCAAGAATTAACCACCAAGTGACACTTGTCACTACCATTAATGCATGGCTATCCTTTTGTCTCTCCAACTCTCATCCATTGGGTATTCTCTACTTATCTCTTAACACCTGCTAAAATAAACCCGTTATCCAACACTTAACCTAACTAGCCGAATTTTACCGAACTTTCCGCACTAGCGGGTCCCACGTTCGGTATACGCTCTTAATTTCTCAAAAACTAACCGATACTAGAAAAATCATTTAAAAACTATATTTACTCATAAAAATTATCTAGAAAATTTTCCTAATAAAGAAAATGTAGAAAGCATGCAATTAAATAGAATAAAACATAGAAAATAAGAAAATTTACGGGGTCTCACACCCTCTCCCCCTCCCAGGGTATTTCTTTCATATTTCTCACCTTGACTCACGAAAAGTTCAGGGTATTTCTTTCATATTTCTTCTTCCACCTCCCAGGTAGCTTCCTCCACCCCATGATTCCTCCACAGTATCTTAACCAACGGAATCTGCTTGTTTCTCAGCTCTTTAACTTTCCAGCCGAGCAATTGTATAGGTTTCTCTTCGTAAGTGAGCGATTCATTTGTTTTGATTTCCTCTGGCTGTAAGATATGGGATGGGTCGGGATAGTACTTCTTAAGCATCGAGACGTGGAAGACGTCGTGAATTCGAGAGAGACTGGATGGTAGTTCTAGGCGATACGCTACTTTACCAACCCTTTGGAGAATCTTGAAAGGTCCAACGAACCTCGGTTGGAGCTTCTTTCCTCTGCCTGCTGTGACGCTCCGTAACGGTGTGATCTTGAGGAAAACACGGTCCCCGACTTCGAACTCCAAGTCTTTCCTTCGATTGTCCTCATAGCTCTTTTGCCGGCTTTGAGCTGTTTGGAGCCTTTGTCGTATCAACTTGACTTTTTCTCGTGCCTCCTCCATCCATGGGATAGTCATTGGATCTAGGGCTTTCCTCTCGCCGACTTCATCCTAGTAAATCGGTGACCGACAATTTCCTCCATAAAGTCCTTCGTATGGAGCCATTTGAATTGATGAATGGGAGCTGCTTCTGTACACAAACTCCACTAAGGAATGGTAAGAAATGGGCAGATTTGGTTAATCGATCGACGATCACCCAAACGGCATCGTGTCCTCGTTGCGTTCGCGGCAAACCTGAAACGAAATCCATTGTGACGTTTTCCCACTTCCATTCGGGTATTTCAAGAGGTTGTAGTAAGCCTGATGGTTTTTGATACTCCGCCTTAACTTGTTGGCAAACGAGACATTTCTGCACGTACAGAGCGATTTTCTTCTTCATATTGTCCCACCAATAGGTTCCTTTCAGATCCTGATACATCTTGCTACTACCCGGATGGATTGTATACTTAGACCGATGAGCTTCCTCTAAGATCTCCGTTCTCACCGCTTCATCTTTAGGCACCACCACTCGATTTCGGTATTTTAGAATACCCTCGGGACTGAAGTTGAAGTCGATTGATTCCCCCTTTTCCACCTTCTCTCCCCACTTTCGCACCATCAAATCCTCCTTTTACGCTTCTTTAAGTCGCTGCAGTAGGGCGGGTGTTACCTTAATATTATCAAAAACCACCTTATGACTCCCAAGGCAGGGTTTCCACTCGCAAACGGATTCTAACAAATCCCACTCTTTGATCATTAACCCTGCTACTTGAGCCTTGCGACTTAAGGCATCAGCCACCATGTTTGCCTTCCCCGGATGGTAGTTGATAGTGCAATCATAATCCTCCAGAAATTCCATCCACCGTCGCTGCCTCATATTCAATTCATTTTGTGAAAAGAGGTACCTAAGGCTCTTGTGGTCTGAGTAAACCTCGAAGGTCACCCCGTAAAGGTAGTGTCTCCACTTCTTCAGAGCGAAAACAACTGCGGCTAACTCAAGATCGTGGGTTGGGTAGTTCTGCTCGTGGAGTTTCAACTTTCTAGAGGCAAAAGATATCACAATCCGCTGCCTCGTAGAGTTTTGGCTGGAGAAGATTTCTTTCTTAGGGCATGTAATTTCACAAGAAAGTATCTCTGTTGACCCGGCGAAAGTAGAGGCAGTGACGAAGTGGAAGAGGCCAGAAAACTCCATTGAGATTCGTAGCTTTCTAGGGTTGGCTGGGTACTATAGGCACTTTATTAAGGACTTTTCTAGACTTGCCGGCCCTTTAACCGGCCTGACAAAGAAAAATGGTCGTTTTGTGTGGGATACTAAGTGTAAAGCTAGTTTCCAAGAATTGAAGAGAAGATTAACCATGGCCCCCGTACTAGCTTTACCTAACGGAATAGATAGCTTTACTGTTTATACTGATGTCTCGAGGGAAGGTTTGGGGTGTGTGCTGATGCAAAACAGGAATGTGATATCTTTTACCTCTAGGAAATTGAAAACTCATGAGCAGAACTACCCAACCCACGACTTAGAGTTAGCTGCAGTTGTTTTTGCTCTGAAGAAATGGAGACACTATCTGTACGGGGTAACTTTCGAAGTTTACTCTGACCATAAGAGCCTTAGATACCTCCTCTCGCAAAAGAAATTGAACATGAGGCAGCGGCGATGGATGGAATTTCTGGAGGACTACGATTGCACCATCAACTACTACCCAGGGAAAGCTAACGTAGTGGCCGATGCCTTAAATCGAAAGGCTCAAGTTGCGGGGTTAATGATTAAGGAGTGGGACTTGTTAACATCAATTAGTGAATGGAATCCTTGTCTTGGCAATAAGAAGGTGATTTTTGGTAACATTAGGGTGACATCCACTTTATTGGAGAGAATTAAAGAGGCCCAGAAGGAAGACTCGATGGTACTGAAGTGGGGGGAGAAAGTGAAAAAAGGAGAAACGTCTGATTTCAATCTAAGTCCCGAGGGAGTGTTGAGGTATCGAAATCGAGTGGTGGTTGTGACGCCCCCACTTCTCCCAAGGGCGAACCCAAGGGTATCGGCGGGACGCCTGCCCAACTCTCGCCAGGACTCGGTACAATCCATAATTCAAAACTAGGAATACTTCAACTAACTTCAATATATATATTTAAAGTACTCCAAAACACTTCATACTTACAATTAGTCAGCTCTCAAGTTTAATACAACCCAAAAGAATATTTGCTACAGCCATCTGCTGTAGTACAACTTAAAGTTTTTTCCAAAAGAACACAATCTAGCACTATTCACGAGCACTCTTGGTTTCGAACCCTGTTAAGAAAAACAAAAATGTGGAATGAGCTACACAACCCAGTGAGGTTCCAAGACACTCTAGCAATTCTAATAAATCAAGTAATTGGAGCATACCCAATGTATGATTTAAGGTTGCACATTGGCATATTAACATGAGACAGTTATCATTGTACGAGTAATTTGAGCATATCACAGGTATGGCTCAGGGTCGCACGTTGGCACATTAGTATGAAACTGTTATCATTATGTAAAATAAACACACATTGAAGGATATGGTGTTCCAGTGGAACCATTTCGGTCAACTGCACCTTATAACTTTAGAATCCCCTCGGTTTGTCTAGCCATCACCTTTTCCCTCCAGTGGTAGTACTCGAGTATACCGAAACGGTGTCCCAGGGTTCCAACCTACCCGACCGAGCCCAGTCCTGTCTCGAGTAGGTCAGTAACCAAGGGCAGGGCCCAATTCAGCTTAGAGCTTACAACATACACAAGTAATCAAGTAAATCGGTAAACGGTAAAAATTTATCAATTTTGTAAGTCGAGTGAGATGAAGTACACACTCGCCGTAAAACTGTGGAAAAGTTCATGTGAACACGTAATTTACGGTAATCACATAATCAAGTAGTCAAGTAATCAGGTAAGCAGGTAATCAAGTAAATAATCAGGTAAACGGTAAACGGTAAAAATTTCGGTTAATGGTAAGATTTATCATTTTAGTAGGTCACCCATTGGCCGTTTCCCACTTTTACCACTTAAGAGTCGAGGAGATTCACTCCAATCGACTTATGCAGCCATAGCATAATCAATCATTGAAACACTTCACGTAAATATGCATTTCAAGTATTTCATGTCGAATAATTCAAGTACATTTTACTTAAGTGAGAACGAGTGCGGTAAGGTACACACTCGACTCAAAATGGTGGAAAAGTCCATAGAAACAATTATCGGGTAGCATTTAACAATTAAACACATAATGACCATGGAGTAAACATGTCATAAACTATTCGAATCACGTATTCCTATATGGAACACTTACCAACCAAAATAAGTGAGTAAAGAAAGTCATCAATGATCACTTCGGGATTCTCTTCGAGACCTTCTTGATCGCCTGAATAAAAGTGACCAATAATCACCCTCACAATTTCATAAATTTCCTTATCAAACAAGAAAGAATGCATACTTGCTTTAGAATTCAAGTCAATGTCTTCATAAGGGTTTTATTTTATCGAAAGTTAAGATTCAAAAGTGTGGATTTTAAAGTTACTGAGGAAACTCATATCCTCCACGAAATCGGGTTCAAAACGATAGATTAATATCAAGATAAGAAGTCAAGTTTCCAAAATTTCATTTTCTAAGAAATCGGCAAATTTCGGCTTTGTCCATCAAACTTAGAAAAATCATATCTTGCACTCAGTAGGTCGAAAAATGGAAAATCTTATACCATTGGAATCTTGTTTCAATGTACTAAAAGTTCTTAGAAAACACTTTTCTAAGATTCAAATCGGACAACAATCATTTTTCAGCTCAAAGAGGCTGATCTGAACAAGCAAGACAGTTTTAGTCATGTTTTTCGGCAAACTTTGGAAATTCGGCAAAATTCGCAAGAAGTGAACTGGCCTCTGAAATTTGTACCTCAATTAGATTTCCAATCAAGATTTAAAACACAACAAATGGAACTGAAATCAGAGTTTTGAGTGTCAAAATATAGCAACTCAAAGTTGGTAGTAATTTATAAACTGTTCTGTCACTTTCCAGGTTTGAAAGGCTATCTTTGAAGTATCATTTGGCCAGCGATTTGGCATTGGATGTGACGCCCCCACTTCTCCCTAAGACGAACCCAAGGGTATCCGCGGGACGCCTGCCCAACTCTCGCCAGGACTCAAGCAATTTTCGTCCAAGCTTAATACAATACTAGACGTTACGATTAAATATCATAAATACAATCAGTGCGTAAGCATTTAAGTTTATCAATATTCAACATCTGCCCAATCATTACATCGGGACCTCGAAATACATCAATATTCAAAATATACATCAATCACAAGTCTAGCCCCAAAGTGCAACGGAAACCCTAAAACAAGAGTATGCCAAAGAGGGGTTTCTCCAACATTTCTCCAAGTCCAATCCTGTTAAGGAAAATAAATCTACAAGCCCAAGAACGCTCGTGAGGCCAAGAACACACATGCAAGCATGTTTTTCAAGTAACAAGCCCAAATAACAGTTCAAGTGATAAATTACAAGTAATTCATAAAGCCAACGAAATGTAAACAGAAACAATTCATGGATATGGTAGCTTTCAGGAGCTAAGTTCCGCTTGCTTTGCCAGTTCATTCGTATATCTTCCCGCGATGACTCTCCGTCAACTGAGTTGATATTTCCAAACCGTAGATCACCACTTACTTCTCATCCGTCCACCCTACACCGCTTCGGGCTCGCACGACATTTATAAGGCTATACTCCACGAGTATGCCAAGCAATATCTCTCAAATAGATCAAGATTATCATGTGATTCTCATGGCTCCCTAAGGTTCCCGGCCAAGCCCATGCTGGCTCGAGTCCCAAGGTCAGCCTATGAGTTTGGGCGTCCCCCATGTATCATGTAAGTGTCGAGGAAATTCACTCCAACGACGTATGCAGCCATAGCACACCATGTCATGTAATAAAGCATTCGACAGGTCTAAGCAGGTATTTCAAGTCATGTAAACCAGGTAAATCATGTTAAGCATGAGTCATTTGTTTCAAATGAGAACGAGTGCGATAAACTACACACCCAACTCCATTTTTTTTCAAAACCAAGGAGGCTAAGCATGTAATTCGACAAGCCAAGCATGAATCAAGTCCATAGAATTCAAGTAGACACACACTTGACACTCACCAAGTTATGCGAGCAAGTAGATTCAACCGAGAGTTCAAATTTCCACCGTAGGATCCTTTTGAAAGTCCTCGTACGTGCCTAAACAATGAATAGTAGACCATTACTACAGGTCCCCAAGTGGTGAGAAAGATTGAACACGAGTAGGGTTTGGAAATATTTTGGGAATTTCGTTTGAGTTTGTCTTTGAAATTGGATTCGCAAAAGGGTACAAGACTTGAGTAAAATCGGATTATTATTCTTGAAATCATTGGACGGAAGCAAGTACGAGTAAAAAAATTGCAAAACGAACGATCGAAATCGGAAGGAGGCGGGCCACGTCACAATCCGGCCGGATTCTTGGCCGGGTTGGAGGCAGTGGCTATGTAGACACCAAATTTTTGGTGTAATTTCATTTTTAGTTTTTTTTATTTATTTGTCGTGTTCATTTTTAGTTTTTAGTTTCCAGTTTTATTTTTATTTTTAAGTTTTATCATAGAATTTGTTGAAAAAGGAAAAAAAAGAAAAAGTGAAAAATGAAAAATGAAAGCGAAAAGTAGAAAATAGCAGTTTTGCCGCTTTTTATTTTTAGTTTATTCATTTTCACTTGACAATTAATTAAATTACTGTTTTTTACTTTATTTTACCATTTCGTCTTTTAATTTGGAAAAAAACAAGAGAGAAAGAAAAGGAAAAGAAAAAGAATAATTAGCGTTAGCATTTCATTTTATTTTAGCTTTTATTCATTAGTTTTCTTTTATTATTATGTATTTTGTTAATTAGTTATCAATGTTAATCAATTAAAACTATTAAAAAAAAAAAAAAAAAAAAAGAAGGATCGCGGTTTGCAAGCTGCATTTTTGGCAGCTTGCAAAGGGCATTTTCATGCGTGCCATGAAGGGGCAGGATGAAGGCAGAGGCTAGCCTTCATCCTCGCCATTCAAGGAAGGGTTTTAGGAGTTTGGGAGGCCCCATATAAATAAAAAACAAAAAGGCAGCCGCAAGGAGGAGAGCTGGTTCGTAGGGAGGATACGGGGGAGTAGCCGCAAAGGGACAGAGGGAGAGCTGGGGTTAGAGGACAAAAAAAGAAAGACTGAGGGAGATGGAGTAAGGGGGAGCCGAGAGAGAACAAGAGCAAGGGTGAGAGATCAACGGAGAGAGGTTTAAAAGGCAAAACAAAACTGAGGGGGGACGGCGGAGAGTGAGGAAAGTTGAAGGTTGGCGGCTAGGGAAGAAAGGAAGAGCAAGCAGGCTACGGGGTTTCTTGGGAGGAAAGGAGAGCAAGCTGAGGGCTAAGAAAAAGAAAAATCAAAAGATAGAGGAGAAACTGAGAGAGAGCAAGTAGATAGGGTTTTGGCTTGAGAGCAGAGGGAAAGGAAAGAAACGCTGCAAACGGAGAGGCAAGGGAGATTCTTCAGACGAAGGGCATCAAGTGCGGAGGAGGAACTCCAGAATCTGAACGGCAAGCTAGCGTCTTTCTTCACTGGGATTCAAATCTGACCATCCTCGAATTCTTCATGTTTTATTGGCATTTCCTGGTGTTAAAGGTAAACCTTTTTCCCTGTCTTCCAATCGCATTTCAGCAGCTTAAGAAAAGTAGTGTAATCCTGCGATGCCTATGTTTTCTTCAGCAATATTGCACCTTTGAAACCTGTCGGGTAGGGATTCATTTCTGGAATCTGTTATTAGCTACGGTGCTTATTGTGAAAATGATGGTTTTAACATGGGTATAGCATGATATTTCATCGCATGAACTCGTTTAAAGAAAAACAGTCGCAGCAAGCTTGAAACTTTCAGCTTGTTGCAGCAGTTTCTTGTTTTTCCTTTTCATGCATTGGAGTTTCATTTTCCTGATGTCAAAGTGTTTGTTTTGGGTTGCCCCTGCTGTGCGTAATCCTTTTCGGAAGCCTAGGTCCGCCAGGTTTGATATGTAGTCAGTGTTTGTTGCTAAGCATAGAACAGTTTCTGCTGCAATACGTTTGTAACTGTGGGTTTATTGCCGCAGCTTTGGTCCGGAAATTTTCGATCTTTTGGGGTTGTTGGAATGTCTGGAATGGCTTGAATTCCTTGTTGGATTTTGTCTGTTATTGAATGGTATCTCCATGTATGTACTTGCTGCAATTGAAAGCAGCACTGTGCGGCGTAGAAGTAGGCTGCAACATGGCATTGTTCAATGCCCGTTGCTGCATTCTAAATTCTTAGCCGAAGTCTTTATGCTCATTGTCATCAGCTTTAAGTATAATTCCATTCTGAATATGCTCAGCTTCCCCTTTTCCTCTCACCTCGATTTCAATATGTGGGTGCGAATATGTTTGTTGTGTTAGAACATTTTTTTTCCCCTTTGATCAGAATTTTCGAAAGGAATCTGAATTTTAGAAGCTACCCTTGTTGCTCCCGTTTTTCTTTTACTTGAAGTTGCGCCTGGAGTTGTTTTGATTGGGAACTCACGGATAAAGGCTATCAGTTGCCTTTCCATCCGTGAACTTGAAATAAAAAGAATGGCAGACCCTGGCTTTCTTTCCATCAGTTTTCTTTTGCTTGTTGCATGATTTGGGCTTGGGTTGCAGTTCTTGGAAGATGTTCATATTGTTTTGTGTTTTTCTTATGGTGGTTGGTTGCATAAGGTAGAATTTGTGAGTTGAAGTTGCATTTTTGGGTAGCAGGGAATCATTGAAGGAAACTCCATGAGATGCAAATTTTTGTTGCAGAATATAAGCTACGTTCTTTGCATGAAGATTGCATGAAATAATCTTCTAAAATTGCATTTTGACCCCTTGGCTTCTAACTAATGCTACTTTGACCCAACTGATTGAATAATGTTTTCAATTTAGTCCTCGGTATTTTTAACTTTTGCAATTTCATTGTTTGTTTGATTCCAATTAGCCACCTTGCTTCGCTTAAATTGCACTTAAGTTATGACTTTAGGGACTTTGTGGCTAAGTGAGCTTTGTCTTGCACATTTCTTTAATTTTTCCAAATAAATTGGTACCTTGACCTTTTTATTGTTTTGAAGCTAATATCTCATTTACTCGATTTCCATTGCAAGGGAGGTAACTTCTACATTCTTGAGTTTATTTTTCCTACGTGCTCCTACGTGCTATGTGAATATGCATGTCTATTCTGCTTTCCCTGCCTTTCATTAATTCTTTGCATTTATTTTATTTACTTTTGCTTTTTATTTAAGTTATTCATTATGGGGTATGTGTACACCTCTTGGCTTGTAATAGATAGGGCTCGAGAAGCACCTGGTCCATTTCCCTTTCCCCTTTATGCTTTTATGGGGTATGTGTACACCTCTTGGCTTGTAATAGATAGGGCTCGGAGAGCATCTGGTCCACTTCCCCTTCCCCTTGCTTGCTTGTTTTATTGCTACATGTTTAATTGCTTTATTAGGCTCTTGCATCTAGTCGAACATGCTAAATGCTATGTGCTATGTGTTTACGAGTATTTTGGCATGTCTACTTGCTTTCATAGCCATGAATGGAATGGATGAATGTACGTTTCCGCTAGTCCAACGCTAGTCGGAATTCGTGGAATGGGCTAGTCCAACGCTAGACCCTTAGGGATTTCCCCTCATTAGCATATCATTTGCTTGTTCACCACATATCATGCATTTTTCTTAGTTTTATCACTTGGCATGCTCCTCGAACCCCCTTTCCCTTCACTTTAGGATTTTTGCATATCATGATAGTTGTAGGGTCCATTTGCTTGAGAGTCCCCTTCCGATAAGGGAAACGAGCGAGTGTGGCTACTCGATAGCCTTAGCACGCTAGTTTCGCCTTCTAATCAAAGGGAAAATCAAGTCACGATTTAGGTCTCCCCGTACCCAATATGCATGAATTCCCTAGGCTCATGCATTTTTTAATCCACTCTATCATTACACTTTCACTTTTGTCTCCTTTGCACACATGCACCTTTTTATCACCTTCACTTGCACACGAACACTTTTTTTTTGTCTCCACTTGCACACGAACCCTTTTATCTTCACTTGCACACGAACATTTTTATATTCACTCGCACACGAGTACTTTCATCTACATTTGCACACCTTCACTCTTATCTTATTACTTTTATCATTTTTATCACTTCACACAAACTCACACTTTCACATGGCGTGCATTCCACTCATTTTTCACGTCATTTAGGTTTAGGTGTGACCTCTCCAAAAGGATCATTATTGGGCTTCACAATTAATGTGATTGGCACCACTCAACCTTTGAAGAGAAATTTCCCCCAATCCCCCTAGGTCTAGGTTTTCGCATTCATATAGACATATCCAATACGCGATACATACCTTGGGTAGAAAAATTAGGAAAAATTGGTTTAAGTCGCGCAACTAGCCTTGGCTAAGTCAAAGGGGTGCCTTGGATTCTATCCTTGCCTTCCCCTTTGTCAAACGTGACCCCCGAACCTTTTTCTTTGGCTTACGTGGACTAGGGGTCGTTTTAAAAAGGGTTTTACTACTTTGTCTTTAAAAAACACTTTTTGGGTGACTTGGTACACCCCAAATCTATACCAAGTGGAGACTCCGTTTTCATATTTAAGAAACCCTTTTTAAAATCTCATTTGGCCAAATCGTCGCTTTCCAAAGTCCCATGGCCTTTTTACTTTTCATTTTGCACACGTTCACACCACACTTCACACACACATCCACATCCATCGAATCGAAAAGTGGGGCGCGACAGTTGGCGACTCCACTGGGGACTTCCTAAGTGGGTCCGAGCATTTGACTTAGCCATTCGTTTCCTTTTTCTACCCTTTTTATGCATTGCATTTGGATATTAGGGTTGCATTTTTTATTTTAGGACTTTTTCGCATCGCGCGCGTATCAAACATTTCCCTCTCTCACGTACGTGTGATTGGTTGATTGGATGTTGTTTATTTGTTTATCTCGCGCTTGCATTGCATTTGGGAGGGGGTGTGTCACCTTTAGAGCCTCGCGTGGTTCTCAACCCCTTCCCTCAAATTAGGGGAACACTTCATACGTGCATATTTACTTGCTTTATCCCATTTTATTTGTATTTTCGTGGGCGCCATCCCACACCGCCTTGTAGGATTAGGATCGATTGCCTTGGGTAGGCGGCTGGTGTGCTCTGCGCCCATAGCGCTACCTAAGGGATCACTCGAGCCACCGATCAAAGGCCCTGGGAGTGATGACCCTTCGCCTTTAGGTCTGAAGGCTTGGGAGCCGAAGCTTTATCGAGTCTAGGCATTAGTGAACCAAACCGCATGCATCCATATTAGAATAACCTAGGGTAGAGTCGGCCTCACCTTTTGTTAAGCACATTAGGCACGAGGGAAGGGGTTCCACCCCTTTTACCTGCTTTATTGTATTTCTTTTCCTTAATTGCTCCCAATGTGTTATGTGTACTATCAATTGCACTAACCATTCTTTTGTTTTCTTGGATTGCATTCATGTGCCTTAGCAATAAGAGGCCTTTTGGCACTCTTTTAGTGACTTACCCACTGGTTAACTTACATGTTTAAATTTCAGTTATTGCATTTGATTTTCAATAAATACATTTCATTTTTAGACCTTCTTCCCTCCGATGCATTATTTATGCCCTTTAGGCCATATTTGTTGCATATTTACATTGCTTTAATAAATGGCATCACGCATAAGCCATAGAAAGGGAATGCCACATAGGGAATCCCGTGTTTAGGAATAAGCCACCCTGTGTCTCAGATACTTAATCCAGTGAGACTTGCACGTTTACATTTTGTACCATCCGAAGGGGTAGTGCACAAGGTAAGGTAAAGATCCGATCATTTTCATAGAGTGATCTTTGGAATATGAGCATCTAATAATCACTTTTTGGCCATTTTATCAAAAAATTGGTAAAAATCCCTTGCGTGAAGGACATTAATTTGAAGAAATTCACAAATGATTCCTCCTGTTGAGACGATAAGTAAATTGAGGCCAAAATTTGATTTTTAGAAGGTCATAGACTAATGCACCTTAATAATTTTGAAATAACCAATGGCCGGACAATTCAACCAATCCATTTTGCCAATTCATTCAATAAATCATCATTTCATTCGACCAATTTACCCTTTCTAGGGTCTCCTGGTCGATTTTCAATAAATCATCAATTCATTTGACCAATTTACCCTTTTTAGGGTCACCTGGTCGATTTTGAATAAATCGTCAATTCATTTGACCAATTTACCCTTTTTAGGGTCATTTGACCAATTTACCCCTTTTAGGGTCATTCGGCCGATTTTTGAATAAATCATTCATTTGGCCAATTTACCCATTTTTAGGGCAACCGAGCCGATTTTGAATAAATCAAGTTTCATAAATCAAATGTCATTCAATTCATTTGACATGTTTCCCTTTTAGGGTAATCCGGTCGATTTTCAATAAATTGTCAATTTCATTTGATCAATTAGGATTTCAATGTCGAATTCCAAATTGGGAAGTCTAGTCAATTTTTGAGAAAACCATCCATTATATCCAACTATTTAATCATTTGGGTTTTTGACTCATGTTACACTGAGGAAAATTTTGTCAACGAATTCCAATCTTCTCGATAGGAAGTTCGTCAAGGTCAAACCCGTGCGTTTTTGCAAATTCTTGTATCGATCAAAAGTGATCAATCCATTCGGACGTTGACCTCATTTTGACAAATTTCTCGTCACTCCAATTGACCAAATTCTTTCAAAATTATTTCTCACTCAATGAGTTGATCGGATCCATCAGGTATGGTATGGTGCCTACCCTAGAGGATTGCATTTTCATGCTAGGCCTACCCTTGGCATAAAAAGGGTTCCCCCATAGGACATGCATACCGATTTTTTATTCTTACTTACTGACTCTGGGTATTTTTCTTTTTGTTTTCCCCTCCCCCTGCATTTATAAAAACGTTTCAATAAGGCAAGAATATTCTTCTATATCTGATAATTTTGATCCAATAAAGCTTGCAGATTACAAGTATTACTTGATTCTTGGGCAGACATTGCCGCGAAAACATAAATGATTTATCTGGAAGCTCTACGCTAAAGCCTCTGAGAGATTTTGTAATTATTTCCAAAGGGGAAATTCTATTTATCTGATTTGTTAATACATTTTGTTCCAAAAGAAAAGGAGACAAAAAGTGTATGTGTTGAGCTCTTTACGAGTTTCTCTCTTCTCATTTGTATCATAATTGATTGAGAAATTTTGTTTCAAACTTTTTCAGCAATAAAGTTTTGGATAATTTTTGTTTTGTGTATATTTATGTACATTTCATTCTTTATTCTTACTCATTGGAGATTTCATGATGATTTTTGAGAAATAAGACCCAATTTGAGATTTTTCAACCTATAGCCTGAATTTCACAAGTGTATGCTTCCTAAAATCCTTACCCTCGATTGGTGTTCCAACCTGTACAATAAGAGTGCTCAGAAAGAAAGAGAGTGAACGGTCACTCAAAAGGCCCTATGAGATACCTTTCTCCTTCACTTAATTCCAAAATAAAATCAGTCACATTGATTGATAAATTGTAAATTGGGGCAACTTTTGCTTGAAAATGTTCAAGGCGTCTAATCTGGTTCAATCACATCTAAGTGAAAGCAAAATGTGCATTATTCTTATTTGTTTGGAAAATTTGGAATGATACTTCAAGCATTCGTTTCATTACCTATACAGATTTTTATCATTTGCTCTCCCATTTGAGCTTCTAAAAGAATAATTTCGTTTCAAATAAGGGTCTTAATGATCACTACCCTTCATTGAAAATTTTCAAATATCAAAAGAAGAATGGATTTTCAATGACCATTTCGCTACTTCGGTTGTCATGAGGTATAAGAATGATACTTTGGCCGTCATTTCTACAATCTAAACACTGATCATCCCTTGCATCCCTATTTGAGCTAAAATTGGTGGTTCTTTTCGAGTGCACATATGATCGCACCCCACATTGGGGAAGGAGATTGGGAAATTTTGAAAAAAGAAAGAGAAAAGCAAAAATGCCAAAAGAAAAGAAAAGAGGGAATCACAAATTGGAGAAATTTGAATCTATCTGGGTTTCAATTTTTGGAAAAAAAGAAAGGGAAGAGATTTGTCCGCGTGGATCGCCAACGTTTCACAAATATGGATGAACAAGGGTCTTCCTCAATCAGTTAATTCAGATACATGCCAAAAATTTCCCATTAATGAAAGTTTCCTTTCAGAGTTATTGTAAGGAACGGAATACAAGTCAGGCCATCTTCTTTTCCAATCAAACATTCTATCCCTAGTTATCCCTTTTGAGCCTTCAGAATAAAATACTTCGTTTGGCAACCCCTGAGAATCGCAAACCCCACACTGGGGCAAGTTGAGTTGAAAAAGGAAAATTTCAAGAAGTGAAAAAGTGAAAAGCCACAAAATCAAAAGGCAAAAGAAGAAAAGAGAACCTCAGTTCAAAAATAAACTGGGGCAAATTTTGTGAAAGTTCAAAGAATGGCAAAAAGGCCGAAAAATCAAAAAAAAAGAAAATGAAAGTGAAAAGCCTCAATTGAGCAAAAACTGAGGCAAATTCTGATTTTACCCTAAAATAGGGTTGGCGCAACAATGCGAACTCAGATTCTTCAAACCAGTTCTGAAATCCGTTTTCAAGCCTTAACTTTTCTAAGCACCCCACCTGACCCCATTACAAAGCCGAAAGTCCTGACTTCTGTTCTTTGCACTGGCCTTGTCAAGGAAATCTCTGATGTCGAAAATTTTAGCTGTATTTCTGAATTGATTAGGTGTGAGGTTGACACTGCTCTTCATGTGAAAGCCCGCGAGGGTCTTTTTGGAAAAGAGGGAAAAAGAAAAGAAAAACGAGCGAAATGAATGCAAAAGAAAGATGCAGAAAGATTTGATATTGAAAGACCCTGTTGGGTGATGATAAAAAGTCCAAGAATCTGGAGTCCAGATAAGGGCAATGTTGAAAAATGCGATCTTCGGTGCAATGTCCTTTGAAAATTATTTCTTTTAACTATCGTTTTCAAGCCACATTATAAGCTAATAAAGTCCATCGTTGACTTATTCCTTCATGACAATCCAAAGTGAGGATTATGCTCATAAAAATCCATCGATCACTCATGATCATAAAGGTATAACCAGATTTCATATGTTTAGCTATCATTTCTACCCAAAATTTTGCAAGCCCATGAAGCTTATACGTTGACTAAGATTTCTTAAGAAATAAGGATGACAAACTCTCTGCTTTCACTAAGATGTGATGTTGAATGGATTACAATTTTGAGCACAAGAACCAGATAAATCTTAGCCTCTCATTTCCCTTAACCCCCGCAAAATCAGAAATACAGTCATTTGATTGGTCCTGAAAGATGAGCCAACTGGAATGGTGACCCATTACCCAAAGTCTCGATGCTAAAGTGAGGAAGAAATCTTTTTGTAATTGGGCATTATTTTGAGAAATTCATCACGAAATTTTCTGTATGAGTTTAAGCAAGACATTTTAGATTTCTTCGCATTGTATAGGAAACACAGTTTCTTGCTTTGTTCAAATAAATGGAGGGACATCCAAACCAATTTTTGCATTCAAATGAGCCCATGCTGGGGCAAAAATTTTTATTGGCAAGATTTCGCAAAATAAGCCCATGCTGGGGCAAAATTTTTTATATAGTCCATTTGAGGATTTCGTCAAAGACTCAAGCAAGACTTTCAAATCAATCACGCTGCCTTTTTCTTGAAAATTTGAATGCATGAAAGCCCCCTGTGCAGGTATTCACAGTTAAAGTCGACGAAAAGCTTCTGAGTTGAGGAAGGCCGATGCCGAAGAAAAAGAAGAAAGAAGGGGAAAAGGGCCCTACACTGGGGCAAACTATTTTTGAAAAAGAATCTCTCGAAAAATCAAGAAAGATTCAAAAGTCAAAAATCGAAAATCAAGTTCAAATTTTTGTTTCTTGGAAAATCAAAATTAATTTCTTGTATCTTGACAGATCAAACCCAATTTCTTGACCAATTGGATGGCAGGATTGGGTCTTGTCCCACTGACCATTCACCAAATCCTGTTGGGCCTGAGTTTCGTGCCGCCAACATTCCAAATATCACGTTGGGCCTGGATTTAGTGCCGCCAACGTCACTTTATCATGTTGGGCCTGGATTTTGTGCCGCCAACTTCACAAAAGTCATGTTGGGATTGTTTCTATTTCACCGCCGTTAGCATCGAGTCTATCTCACTAACGTGCGTGTTTTACTTCAACCGCCGTTAGCATCGAGTCTATCTCACTAACGTGCGTGTTTTCATCATACCACCGTTAGCATCGAGTCTATCTCACTAACGTGTGCGTTTCTATTTCACCGCCGTTAGCATCGAGTCTATCTCACTGACGTGCGTGTTTTACTTCAACCGCCGTTAGCATCGAGTCTATCTCACTAACGTGCGTGTTTTCATCCTACCACCGTTAGCATCGAGTCTATCTCACTAACGTGTGCGTTTCTATTTCACCGACGTTAGCATCGAGTCTATCTCACTAACGTGTGCGTTTCTATTTCACCGCCGTTAGCATCGAGTCTATCTCACTAACATGCGTGTTTTACTTCAACCGCCGTTAGCATCGAGTCTATCTCACTAACGTGCGTGTTTTCTTCAACCGCCGTTAGCATCGAGTCTATCTCACTAACGTGCGTGTTTTCATCCTACCGCTGTTAGCATCGAGTCTATCTCACTAACGCGTGTATTTTATTCTAACTCGGCAGGACCGGGTATAATCCCGCTGACCGTTTTTATCACATTGGGACCGGGTTTCATCCCGCCAATCTCGGCAGGACCGGGTATAATCCCGCTGACCGTCCACACCCCGTCAGGCTCAGATGTCGTCTCACTGACCAATTCATCATACTGGGGCAAATTTTGAAAAGATTTCAAAAATCAATCAAAAAATCAAAAATTCAAAAAAATCAAATCAAGTTCTCACGGCAGGTTCGGGTTTGATCCCACTGTCCGATTGTCAAGACATTTCATTTTCACCGCCACTGGAGCGTGGGTTTGTCCCACTAGTGTGCCTTTCAATTTTCATTTGCACCACTAACAAACATGGGTCAGTCCCATTAACACTTCATTTCACTTCTTTCATTTGCATCACCAATAAACGTGGGTCTATCCCGTGGGTCTATCCCAAATTTCAGTCCGGGTCTATCCCGTGGGTCTATCCCAATTTTACATTTCTGTCCGGGTCTATCCCGTGGGTCTATCCCAATTTTACATTTCTGTCCGGGTCTATCCCGTGGGTCTATCCCCAATTTTAAATTCATGTTCGGGTCAGTCCCATTTTAGAATTCCTGTCCGTTCAGATCATTTTTGCAACCGAATAACACTGGTAAGTTTTGGTGTCTACTTCTTTGTCTCAAGTTTTTCCAAAACTCAGACAAAGAGGGGCAAACTGTAGACACCAAATTTTTGGTGTAATTTCATTTTTAGTTTTTTTTATTTATTTGTCGTGTTCATTTTTAGTTTTTAGTTTCCAGTTTTATTTTTATTTTTAAGTTTTATCATAGAATTTGTTGAAAAAGGAAAAAAAAAGAAAAAGTGAAAAATGAAAAATGAAAGCGAAAAGTAGAAAATAGCAGTTTTGCCGCTTTTTATTTTTAGTTTATTCATTTTCACTTGACAATTAATTAAATTACTGTTTTTTACTTTATTTTACCATTTCGTCTTTTAATTTGGAAAAAAACAAGAGAGAAAGAAAAGGAAAAGAAAAAGAATAATTAGCGTTAGCATTTCATTTTATTTTAGCTTTTATTCATTAGTTTTCTTTTATTATTATGTATTTTGTTAATTAGTTATCAATGTTAATCAATTAAAACTATTAAAAAAAAAAAAAAAAGAAGGATCGCGGTTTGCAAGCTGCATTTTTGGCAGCTTGCAAAGGGCATTTTCATGCGTGCCATGAAGGGGCAGGATGAAGGCAGAGGCTAGCCTTCATCCTCGCCATTCAAGGAAGGGTTTTAGGAGTTTGGGAGGCCCCATATAAATAAAAAACAAAAAGGCAGCCGCAAGGAGGAGAGCTGGTTCGTAGGGAGGATACGGGGGAGTAGCCGCAAAGGGACAGAGGGAGAGCTGGGGTTAGAGGACAAAAAAAGAAAGACTGAGGGAGATGGAGTAAGGGGGAGCCGAGAGAGAACAAGAGCAAGGGTGAGAGATCAACGGAGAGAGGTTTAAAAGGCAAAACAAAACTGAGGGGGGACGGCGGAGAGTGAGGAAAGTTGAAGGTTGGCGGCTAGGGAAGAAAGGAAGAGCAAGCAGGCTACGGGGTTTCTTGGGAGGAAAGGAGAGCAAGCTGAGGGCTAAGAAAAAGAAAAATCAAAAGATAGAGGAGAAACTGAGAGAGAGCAAGTAGATAGGGTTTTGGCTTGAGAGCAGAGGGAAAGGAAAGAAACGCTGCAAACGGAGAGGCAAGGGAGATTCTTCAGACGAAGGGCATCAAGTGCGGAGGAGGAACTCCAGAATCTGAACGGCAAGCTAGCGTCTTTCTTCACTGGGATTCAAATCTGACCATCCTCGAATTCTTCATGTTTTATTGGCATTTCCTGGTGTTAAAGGTAAACCTTTTTCCCTGTCTTCCAATCGCATTTCAGCAGCTTAAGAAAAGTAGTGTAATCCTGCGATGCCTATGTTTTCTTCAGCAATATTGCACCTTTGAAACCTGTCGGGTAGGGATTCATTTCTGGAATCTGTTATTAGCTACGGTGCTTATTGTGAAAATGATGGTTTTAACATGGGTATAGCATGATATTTCATCGCATGAACTCGTTTAAAGAAAAACAGTCGCAGCAAGCTTGAAACTTTCAGCTTGTTGCAGCAGTTTCTTGTTTTTCCTTTTCATGCATTGGAGTTTCATTTTCCTGATGTCAAAGTGTTTGTTTTGGGTTGCCCCTGCTGTGCGTAATCCTTTTCGGAAGCCTAGGTCCGCCAGGTTTGATATGTAGTCAGTGTTTGTTGCTAAGCATAGAACAGTTTCTGCTGCAATACGTTTGTAACTGTGGGTTTATTGCCGCAGCTTTGGTCCGGAAATTTTCGATCTTTTGGGGTTGTTGGAATGTCTGGAATGGCTTGAATTCCTTGTTGGATTTTGTCTGTTATTGAATGGTATCTCCATGTATGTACTTGCTGCAATTGAAAGCAGCACTGTGCGGCGTAGAAGTAGGCTGCAACATGGCATTGTTCAATGCCCGTTGCTGCATTCTAAATTCTTAGCCGAAGTCTTTATGCTCATTGTCATCAGCTTTAAGTATAATTCCATTCTGAATATGCTCAGCTTCCCCTTTTCCTCTCACCTCGATTTCAATATGTGGGTGCGAATATGTTTGTTGTGTTAGAACATTTTTTTTCCCCTTTGATCAGAATTTTCGAAAGGAATCTGAATTTTAGAAGCTACCCTTGTTGCTCCCGTTTTTCTTTTACTTGAAGTTGCGCCTGGAGTTGTTTTGATTGGGAACTCACGGATAAAGGCTATCAGTTGCCTTTCCATCCGTGAACTTGAAATAAAAAGAATGGCAGACCCTGGCTTTCTTTCCATCAGTTTTCTTTTGCTTGTTGCATGATTTGGGCTTGGGTTGCAGTTCTTGGAAGATGTTCATATTGTTTTGTGTTTTTCTTATGGTGGTTGGTTGCATAAGGTAGAATTTGTGAGTTGAAGTTGCATTTTTGGGTAGCAGGGAATCATTGAAGGAAACTCCATGAGATGCAAATTTTTGTTGCAGAATATAAGCTACGTTCTTTGCATGAAGATTGCATGAAATAATCTTCTAAAATTGCATTTTGACCCCTTGGCTTCTAACTAATGCTACTTTGACCCAACTGATTGAATAATGTTTTCAATTTAGTCCTCGGTATTTTTAACTTTTGCAATTTCATTGTTTGTTTGATTCCAATTAGCCACCTTGCTTCGCTTAAATTGCACTTAAGTTATGACTTTAGGGACTTTGTGGCTAAGTGAGCTTTGTCTTGCACATTTCTTTAATTTTTCCAAATAAATTGGTACCTTGACCTTTTTATTGTTTTGAAGCTAATATCTCATTTACTCGATTTCCATTGCAAGGGAGGTAACTTCTACATTCTTGAGTTTATTTTTCCTACGTGCTCCTACGTGCTATGTGAATATGCATGTCTATTCTGCTTTCCCTGCCTTTCATTAATTCTTTGCATTTATTTTATTTACTTTTGCTTTTTATTTAAGTTATTCATTATGGGGTATGTGTACACCTCTTGGCTTGTAATAGATAGGGCTCGAGAAGCACCTGGTCCATTTCCCTTTCCCCTTTATGCTTTTATGGGGTATGTGTACACCTCTTGGCTTGTAATAGATAGGGCTCGGAGAGCATCTGGTCCACTTCCCCTTCCCCTTGCTTGCTTGTTTTATTGCTACATGTTTAATTGCTTTATTAGGCTCTTGCATCTAGTCGAACATGCTAAATGCTATGTGCTATGTGTTTACGAGTATTTTGGCATGTCTACTTGCTTTCATAGCCATGAATGGAATGGATGAATGTACGTTTCCGCTAGTCCAACGCTAGTCGGAATTCGTGGAATGGGCTAGTCCAACGCTAGACCCTTAGGGATTTCCCCTCATTAGCATATCATTTGCTTGTTCACCACATATCATGCATTTTTCTTAGTTTTATCACTTGGCATGCTCCTCGAACCCCCTTTCCCTTCACTTTAGGATTTTTGCATATCATGATAGTTGTAGGGTCCATTTGCTTGAGAGTCCCCTTCCGATAAGGGAAACGAGCGAGTGTGGCTACTCGATAGCCTTAGCACGCTAGTTTCGCCTTCTAATCAAAGGGAAAATCAAGTCACGATTTAGGTCTCCCCGTACCCAATATGCATGAATTCCCTAGGCTCATGCATTTTTTAATCCACTCTATCATTACACTTTCACTTTTGTCTCCTTTGCACACATGCACCTTTTTATCACCTTCACTTGCACACGAACACTTTTTTTTTGTCTCCACTTGCACACGAACCCTTTTATCTTCACTTGCACACGAACATTTTTATATTCACTCGCACACGAGTACTTTCATCTACATTTGCACACCTTCACTCTTATCTTATTACTTTTATCATTTTTATCACTTCACACAAACTCACACTTTCACATGGCGTGCATTCCACTCATTTTTCACGTCATTTAGGTTTAGGTGTGACCTCTCCAAAAGGATCATTATTGGGCTTCACAATTAATGTGATTGGCACCACTCAACCTTTGAAGAGAAATTTCCCCCAATCCCCCTAGGTCTAGGTTTTCGCATTCATATAGACATATCCAATACGCGATACATACCTTGGGTAGAAAAATTAGGAAAAATTGGTTTAAGTCGCGCAACTAGCCTTGGCTAAGTCAAAGGGGTGCCTTGGATTCTATCCTTGCCTTCCCCTTTGTCAAACGTGACCCCCGAACCTTTTTCTTTGGCTTACGTGGACTAGGGGTCGTTTTAAAAAGGGTTTTACTACTTTGTCTTTAAAAAACACTTTTTGGGTGACTTGGTACACCCCAAATCTATACCAAGTGGAGACTCCGTTTTCATATTTAAGAAACCCTTTTTAAAATCTCATTTGGCCAAATCGTCGCTTTCCAAAGTCCCATGGCCTTTTTACTTTTCATTTTGCACACGTTCACACCACACTTCACACACACATCCACATCCATCGAATCGAAAAGTGGGGCGCGACAGGCTAGCCTCCATTTTTTTTTCAAATCCCATCACCAATCTGGCCACTAATCCGGCCAAAAACTGGCTGGATTGAAGGCCGGATTCTGGTAGAATAGTTCCCGCGCGGATTTCTTTTGAAAGTTCCAAAGTTTTCGATTTTTGGTGCAATCTTTGAAAAATCATAACTTATTTTTACAAGTCAAAAATTGGTAAATTTGGTACCGTTGGAAATGTCTTCCAAAGTACTAAAATTTCCTAGAAGACACCTTTCCATGAATCTAAGTGGAAGGCACTCAAATTTTGGCTCAAAGTTGGTAACTTGAGTTACCAAGGTAGTTTTAAGTTGGTTTTTGGCCAACTTTGGAAATTCGGCAAAATTCACTCGATTTGAACTAGCCTTTGAAATTTTAAACTCTATTAGAGTTGCAATCCAAGAGTATAACAAAACAAGCGGAATGATAAATGGAGTTTTGAGCACCGAGATATGGTGACCCAAAGTTACCAAAATTTCCTTGATAAACAAGGGTTTTTCAGCTTAAATCATGAACTTTGGAAGTTTGATTGAACATCGAAACGGCTTTGGAATAGCACCAAATTTGGTATGGACATACTACCATATGAGGGTTACCCTCTACCAAATTTCATGAATAAATATGCACGGGAAGTTGGTGAACTAAATCACCAAAGTTTCAAAGTTTCCAAGGCAATTTGCCTTGTAAGTTCCGTTTTGCCGTTTTCAAAACGTTTAACCTAGAGGGTACCTCAACCATGGTCCATTTACATAGAAAAGGTCTAAGGGCATCCCAAAACAACATTTGTGGGTGATTAACACCAAGAAATTCAATTAGCAAGTCTACACTAAGCCTTGCATCAATTTTGTCCAAAAGTAAGGGTTTTCTAGAGCAGGGCAGGTTCCATATTTTGATCAAAACTCACTCAATTTAACTCTGAATTGAGCATGGTTTATGGCGTTAGAAAATACATCCATAGAGCTATAATTTCACAGAAGAAATCATTTTGAAATTCAGCACACAACTAGCTCAAATTCGAGCCTCAAGTCGCAGCTTTAGCATTTCATTCCAGGAAAACAGAGAAACAGAACAGCCAACTTTAAATGGTTGGTTCGGCTCACACACATGGAACCAGAATGTACATTTTATACCGTTGGAAAGCTGGGAATGTCTAGTTTCAAATGCCATTGATGGCATTCAATTTCAACATCGGAGCACAGAGTTATGGACGAAACAAGAAAACTGGTCTGAGCATTACGGGAACAGTTTCCAGGTTTACTAGCTTCACGAAAATAATTCCTTTGACCAACCAAACCTCAATATTTTTCCATGAAATTTTGTACACTGTCCATACAATATATAAACATCATATACAAGTCATTAAACCCTCAAAATTTCAGAAAAAGGGCCACGATCAAAACAGGGGTAGAATTGGAACTTTCTCTCATGCATTCCTTGAAGTTTATACTAGCTATGCACTATTAATCTACCATTTTGAGCACTAAACCAATATTAAATCCATCATCAAGCACCACATCAGCCATCAACCCAAGAGTGGGAGTTCATAGAGCCCACATTCAAAATTTTCCAACAATAACAAGCCACCTACATGAATATCTAAACTCCTAAGTGTAAAACAACCTCCATAGGCCAAGATTAGAGTGTTGGATCATTACCTACTTTGGTGGGTGTACAAGAGCAGAATTTCGGTCCCTTGAAGCTCCAAGAAAACCATGGAAAGTGAGCTCCTTTGATAGCTAGATGAACTCTCCAAGTAACAAGTTAAGTGTGGTGAAAATTTGATGTGAAATGGTGCAAGTTTGGTGAGGGAAATGAAGAAGAAAATGGAAGAACTTGGGTGTTGTTCTTTGCTCCCCTTTGGCCGGCTGCTCTAGTGAGGAAGAGAGAGAGAGTTGATTCAATTTTAGCTTCCAAGAGAAGCTTCATTTGTGTGGTGTAAAATGGAGCAAAAGTCAACTCTCAATAGTGCGCGTAGGGTGCGTTTGGGCTCGATTTCTCTCGCATTTGTTTCACTAGTGCACTAAACCTCTAATGCACTTATATTCATGTAAATATTATTCACTCTTATTCGTCCCAAAATAAGGGTCTAAAGTCCCTCAATTAAAATCGCGCGTGTGAAAACGCGTACCACCAATTTAAGCGCGATAACGCGAAACCTCCAAAAAATCCTTATAACGATAATACTAATAACTATCACTTGAGTATTTAATCGTTAAAATACCTAATTTAGGTCCATTGTATAAGTCTTTAATATTCCAAGCCTATTGTACTCTCAATCGGGTAAAATTTCCAAGCACTATTCACTGTTCTCACTAAACGCGCTCCTGGAAATTAATTTTTGAAACAAGTCACTTTAAAAATATAACGAAACTATATTTCCACGTAATTAGGTTCAATAGGTCTAGAAAATAATACTCGGAATAAATGAACAAGTAAATAATTAAATAAGCTCAAAATAGGGTTTTAATAGGAGTTTTACGAGTTCTCACATGAGTCGAGTATTAACTCCTCAAATCTCCAATAAATTTGTATCCATGCGTCTTTTGGAAAACTATCCACGCGTGAGTAGTATATGCTCACTTAGAACTTATTCACCTTTAATTCTCGATTAACTTTTCTTAATCTGCTATTGTCCGTTCTTAATTTCCCCAGGATAATCATACTCTCGAATATAATATCACCTTGAAACACTCGTGTTCATTATTTCTCACTTAAACAATCCTCTGAAAATTGAAGTTGTTAACGGGACGTTTTAAAAGCATAATGAAGACATTATTCCATACGAATGGATTTAAAATGGTCGTAATAAATTATTTGGGGAAAACAGGTGGATAAATACTTAATTAAACCATTAATATTCGATAAAAATAAGAAATTTTTTGGGTCCTCACATCGGAAATACACCAAACTTGATACACTAAGTCTTCCATGTGTGAACAACATTTCTACCAAGTTTCATGAAAAAACTCCCACAGGAAGACAGTCATTAAAACAACTAAAGTTCAAGAAATGTTCCAAGGCTAATCTGCATTCTCACGTTTCCTTCCTTTTTTAAAAACTTTAATCCACACCATCAACCTCAATTAATTCAAATGTTGTAACCAATGTTCCATAAACATCCAATAAGCAATTTAGAGATAATAGACATCAAGGTTTTCGAAATATAACTTCACAAATCAGATTTGACCATTCAGCCAAGAGCAAAGGAAAAATTTCCAGATTTGAAGGGCAACTTTGGGACATCATTTGGGTATCAAAATGGTCTTAGAATAACACCAATTTTGGTACACTAAAGCTTCCATATATGAACTATATCTCTACCAAATTTCACACAAAAAAAACACATGGAAAGGCAGTTAACATAATGACTGAAGTTTGTGAAATTTTCAAAGCAAATTTGCTAACTCAAGCTTCTCTTTCCTTTTCAAACACTTTGTCTCATGAAATCAGTCCAATTTGGTTCATTTGTGAAACCAGTGTTCTAGAAACATTTGATAAGTACTTGAAAAACAATGGACATCAAGAATTTCCAAACAAAACCTCCCACATCAAGCTAAACCCGTCGGCCAGCATGAAGGAAAGGATTTTTCCAGATTTCCAGCTTTATCACATTTTCAAAATCAGGCCATAACTCACTCAATTCAAATTGGATTTGAGCATGGTTGGTGGCGTTGAAAATTACATTCAAAAGGCTACAATTTCTCAGAAGGAAATGTTTTAAAATTCTATCTACAACTAGCTCATAATTGAGCATCAAGTCGCAGCTCAAAATAGGGCTTCTAGTACAGACGAGAAACAGAACAGGCAACTTTACAAGGTTGTTATGGCTTACTCAGGTGGAATCAAGACATACATTTTATACCGTTGGAAAACCGGAAGTGCCTAGTTTCTAATGCCACAAACAGCACTTGATTTCGACGTCGGAGCAAAAAGTTATGGCCGAAACAAAATCACTGCCAGAGCAATACGGGACACAATTCCAGTTTTGGCAAATTTTCGAAATCTCAACATTTGTCCAACTAAATCAAGTAATTTTTTGATGAAACTTTCTACACAACCTATATTACACATTTACATCAAAATCCAGCCATTTGAACTACAAAAAAATGCACTAAGTGTGAGAACCCTAAAATTTTCACATTTTCTTAGCCTTTTATTTATTCTCACTTCCCCTTGTTAAGTGAAAATGTGTTAACCATTTGTTTTCAACAAAGGAAGGTTTTGATATTACGTGTATTTGGGTGAACGATATGTATATACGTGTATGTGTTGGAAGTACGGTTGAGCGCAGCAATTGAACTAGGATTATTTTATTTCATTGCCTACATTTTATACTTTCCTTGGAAATATTAAAATTTCTATGCATTTTTACAAGCAAGTACAGTTTTAAATTCATTTTTCTAGTATGAGTTAGTGGACGTTAAATTTGAAACGCATTATCGATGTGGGGCCCGCTAGTGCGATAAATGTGGTGATTAAGAGTGAGTTTTAGATGATATTAAATGTGTGATTAGAAGTAATAATAATAAGTTAGTGAATTGTAAGTGAAAACCCTAGTACGTGTGAGTTAAGGAAAAACGGTGAGAATTCGATATTTTTCTTATTTTCTACTCTTATTTTACTTCCAAGTAGACATTTTCTATACTTTCCTTTATTATATTAATTTTCCAGCTATTATTATGAGGGACTTAAGTTCCAAGACATTTTTCGCTATAAGATAGTTCATGTGACATTAGTAGTGTATTTTGAACGTGGGACCCGCTAGTACGATACACGCAATATTTTTTTTACAACTAGTTGGTGAACTATGGAGTTAATTGCAAAGATTAAAAGTTATTGGGGCCATAGTGTGAGACTTAGCAAAGTAAGATATTAGTAACCTTGAAGCTTCTAAGGTCTTCCTAAGCTTAAATTTGATTGGTGGAGGAAAAGTGACCTTTGACCTTAGCTTAAATATCTAGGATGTTAGTAAATGAGAAGGAAAACAAAGCAAAAACTCATAGAAAATAGAGAGAGAGGGCCGTGAGCCTTGAGGAAAACCAAGAGGAAAGAAAACTTCAATTGCATCTTGGGTTTGCTTGATTTAGTGAGAACAAGAAAAAATTAAACCGATTAATCATTAGTTTGGAAGCTTGGGAAGCTTAAGGAACCAAAAATTTCAAGGAGTAGTGGAGGATCACTCTTGCAAGGTCTTGTCTTGAGGTATAATGGCTGATCACTCTTTCTTTCTCCATTAGTTATGATTAAGTTGGGTATTAATGTTAGAGTTGTGCTTGTGATGCTTGTTTCAAATGGGTTTGATGATTGGAGGAAGGAATATTGAGTTAGGGTTTTGATTTATTCACTCATATTTCTTGTGGGTTAGGTGTTATATGGTGCATATATATGGTATATAATCTTGTAAAGGAGAAAGTAGTGGTAATTTTAAGGTAAAAATGTGAATTATAGCTTGACTATAACAAAAGTTCAGATTTCTGGAAATTCAAGCTTCAGTTCTGCCCGGTTCCAGTTTGTGATGTTAGAGGCCGAATTAGACTTATCATAAAACATGAAAGTTGTATAGAATGATGTTTTATAGTTGCCTGAAAAATTTCAACTCAATCAGAGTAATGTAGCCTATTAAAAGACAAAAATACCCCTGACTCTCATAGGTTTAGTCCAGTGGACAATTTTGATATTTCACAACACTAACCGTGTCTGTTCACCCTGATGTGTACTGAATTAGCCTTTGGCCAAAACATTAAAGTTATAGTGCTATGTCTTAGATTTCTAACGCCCCTGGAATCACCTCTTTTGGACTTCCGTAGCCTGAGTTATTGTCATTTACGTATAAGGTGGTTAACAAGCCCGAATGTGAGATTCTGGTTCTGTTATTTGAGATTTTGACTTAGATACACTACAAAATGGATTGAGTGGTCTTTATCAAAGTTGTAGGCCTTTGTCTTAGCTTCGAAACGGTATAAATTTCACCCCAATCCGATAAGCGTAGCTTTAGTTGTGTCCGTTACGTAAAATAATGTCAAATCTGTCTTTTGTTTCTTGACTCAACCTTCATTTCCGCACATGCTCCTAGCTTGATTTTGTACTTGTATGACTTGGAGCTTATGGAATGGCTATTGAAATGAGATGATTTTGTATATGACTTTGGGTTTGATTGAGGAAAAGAATGAAGCCATAAATGGCTGGAAAATAGGTAAATACAAAAGGGCGTGCTGCCCAAATTTACGCTCGAGAACTAGGTCGATATACTTGCGACTTGAGTAGGGCTTGAGAGTGAATACCACGTGAACCATCTAGGGTATTTATGTTTTCTTTGCCACTTCGACTCAAATAGCGATTTTAAAGTTTTACAAGTGAGTCTAAGTTTTACAAATATTTTACTTATGTCCTTTGGTTTCAATGTATCCTTTTCACTACCAAAACCATATTTATACTTTGTACTAGTACGTATTCAACTTGTCTTTGACTCACTTACATCTTTGATGGTTGAAGCATAATGTGTTCGTTTGATTATTAGGGTTCCTTGGTGATTGAGAGTATTATCCGGAAGGAAACTTTGGACGTTATTTTGCGTAAATAGGTGAGTGTTCCTTGTTATTATGTTACTCTTGACTATATGCCTTGTTCCATGTTATGGATATTTGATTGAATGTTAAATGCTTTCAATGATTGCTAAAAACGAGTTTTCTAGGTGAGTGTATACTTTATCGCACTCGACCTAAATGAATGTGAAATTTTCAATGATTGAATGATTATATATGCATGAATGTAAGCCTGATGGCTGAACTGGGCCCTGCCCTTCGTTACTGATCGACTCGAGCCAGAAGCGGACTCGATCGAGCGATTTAGTGACCCTGGGTGAACGTTTGGTATACTCGAGTATTACCTTGTTGTCGGGTGGAGTCCGGCCAACGTTCGGAAGGGGGTGAAATGAAATGAATGAATGAGTGGCAATGAATGAAATGAAGGGTTTTACTTATCAAAATGCACTTTTAAAATGATTGGAGGAATAAGGGGAATGACAGGAGAATGAACGAACAAACGAACGAATGAATAGCTCCCTGTGAGCCCGTATCCTTTTAATGAATGTGTTGTTATCGCTTTTCCTTGTAAATGTTTCTTGAACTGGATTGATTATTTGATTATGTGTTCGGAACCTCACTGGGCTTTTAGCTTATCCCTTTAATTTTGTTTTCCTTAACAGGGGAAGGCGAGCAAGGACGA
>NW_020863501.1:0-19484 GCF_003713205.1 Coffea eugenioides
CATATAATCAGCAGCCAAACCTAAAGCACACCGCAGCAGAAGAGTACAAAAGATGAAACCAACAGACGGATAAGGCAAGAAAATATCATTCGAAGCATTGGCAAAAGCATGCACGATCAAAAAGATACAGAAAGACATATATTTGCATGAGTCCAATCTCCAAGCAGAGAAATTTGCTTCACGTAACTGATGGAATAATACATGCACCCGGAAAACACCAATAGAATAAGAGAGAAAAATAAAGCTATCGTGGAACCCAAGCACAAAGCAAAAGATGCAAAAGGAATCTGGGCGAATAGGAACATCACAACGAAGGAAAACCAAATGCACTTAGGCGAGGAACTCTCCTGCCTAAAGGTAGAGCGGGTTTTGATTTGAATTGAACGCCGAAAGTGAATCAACGGCGAGCATTCAAAGCCAATAAATCCAGCGGCCAACGCACAAACAGACCATCTCTAACGTTCAGCTACAGCGGGGCCGGGCCACACAATTTGAGTCACATTCCATTTGTGACAATTTCGCAATCAGGATTAAGTTGGGATAAAAAGACAGTCAGGATAAAGCCACGATTGAGTTCTTATTGGGATAACAATGCGACATTGTTTCATATTGGGAAAAGAAAATTGAAAATTGAGGAGTAGTAACAAGACTGTGTTTGGAGAACTCATTACCCGCTAATAGTAAAAAAGTGAGAAGAAAAAAAATAATGAACTAAGGAAAGCGAGACCCTCTGTACTGTATTCATTCTACTCCTTAAATCTAAGAAATTTCTGACGAAATCCAAATTGGGGAAATAAGGCCTCAACTTCTTCAACTTCATGAAAAGTGAAGTTTTGCACTCCCATTGAGATTTACTGAGGCTTTGCTGCTGGGTCGATGAATTTTTTTAAAGAACTTTCTCACATCATCAAAGTATCAGAGGTATATTCTTGGATTTCACAATATTTATGGATATTGGAATTTTTTGTCTTCATTTGTTGTAATAACAAGGGATATAAAAGGTGTTTTCCCCCAAATTTGTGAAGAAATTCCCAATATTTAACGGCTGCTATGAGAAGAAAATTAGCAGAAAACTGAACTCTTTAATTATTCAAATCAAATGGTAGATTAGGGCTACTATAATTTCTAATTCACAAAGAAAAATTTTGGTTTGAATAGGTCTTCTTGAAGGTGCAGGAAGATTGCAAAATTGCACTTGCTGCTATGATCAACTTTGAAGTGGTAGATTGGTCTATAAGATTCCAAGGGTATAAGCTTTATCTACCATGTCGGAGAACAATTATTATAACCAAAGCTGAGGTATATAATGCATTCCTTCATGTTCCTACAATCTAAAGATGCAGATCCTTTATGCCATTTGATTGCATTATTATGCTTAGTTTATCTATATTGTAATTAATAAAATGCAATTAAGAAGAATGGTGATACAATTGGAAATCAGTCTGTAAGTGTAATTACCACAAAGTGTAGGGAGCAATATTGTAATATGTGATACTGGGATATTTGTTACAATCACGTGTAGAGCAAGAAACAAAGAGGCGGTCACATTAGTTATAACTATTAGTATCATTTCTGTAACTAACTTTGTGAAGGCCACAAGAATAAAAGGCTAGTAGCAATGAAGGAAGTTAGCTTTTGTCATTTTCAGAATTCAATTCTTACTACACTCATCTTCTTGTATTCTCTGGCTCATTAATACAATTTGTCCATCATTTTTGAGGAATGTTCTTCATTTTTCTTCATTCCTCTTGGTGTGGATTGTGTCCTTTTCTACCTTTTGTATTAGTGGTATTAGAGCTAGGTAATCTTAGCTCAGATCTTGAAGAAAGTAGAGAAAATGGCAGAAGGCACTAGAGGTCAAGAAAATAGGAAGATTGAAGAAACTATTAGGAATTTGTTGAGAGAGCAGAAAAAGCAATTTGAAAGGGAACTAGGAGCTATCAAGAATCTGGCTCTGGAAATCTGCGGTCAGCGAAGCCAATGACCGCAAAGATCCCCACATGTATCTGAAAATGGTCAGCAGGCCAGCTATGGGGGAAGCTATCAGGCTCCCACAAGGTTTTCTCACATCGAATTCCCCAAATTTGGAGGAAAAGATTCAAGAACTGGTTGTACAAATGTGATCAGTTTTTTGAAATGGATGAAACTCCATTGGAGGTTAAGGGTCGAATAACATCTATGCATTTGGAGGGTAAGGCCCTTCAATGGCATCAAGTTTTTATAAAGGCCAGGATCTCAAGAGATCCACCATCTTGGAAGGAGTACGTGAGATTGTTGGGATCAAGGTTTGGAGATTGTCTTTATGATGATCCCATGGGAGACCTTAAGAGCCTTGACAGATACATCAAGATATCAATCAAGATTTGGAAACCAATCAAAGATTTGGAAATCAATCAAGATATCAATCAAGATTTGGAAACCATTCAAGGCAAGGCTGCCTTTTTTTTCCTTCTTTCTTCCTTTTTTTTTGTTTTTCTAACTTGCCAATTCAAGAAAATAATGTATCCGCACTTCAAGATTCAAGAGAATCATTTTTAGGGATTTCAAAATATCTAGATTTTTTTTTCAAGAACCCACTATGCAATCCAAAAACTTCAAGAAATTACCAAACCAATTACAAGAAATAAACACAAGGTAAAAAAAAAAAAAAAAATTTTCGGATGAACAGTACTGTTACAGTAGCATCGGATGAACATTACTGCTGCAGTCATTAACAGTGCCGATGAATAGTACCGTCGTGAACAGTTCCGAATAATTTTTTTTTTTTTTTTACTTTTGACGACTCAACACAAGGTTACAACTTCACTTGGAAGAAATTTAATGGGAGTTAAACCCTTGAAAAACCAGTTTTCAAGAACGTAATCACACCAAAAAATTCCAACCTCGATCAATCACAGGATAGGTAAGACACAAGTGATAAAATCAAGAAAACAAGAATCAAAATTTATTTTTTTGTTTCTTTTAAATCAAAAGGCGGGTAGGGTTTTGGTAGAAAAATAAATAGAAAAAAAAGAAAAGAAAAGGATATTAACCAGAATCAAGAGTCGAAACTCTGATACCAGATGATGCGAACTTGACAAAACAAGAACCTGTCTTGAAGAACCAAGTCGATCAGGCAGCGGAAGGATCTATCTTGACCAGGTTATGGAACAATAACTACATTGCTAGACCTAAAGAGAACCCGTCTCTAGAAACCTAGTGGATTGGTTATTGGTTATGGAACAATAACCACCGTGCTAGACCTAAAGAAAACCCGTCTCTAGAAACCTAGTGGATTGGTTATTGGCTTGAAAGAACAAGATGATGTGATCATCTTGCCTTGAACACCACAAGTATCCAAGCTAAATACTTGATACTGTTCAAGAAGAAACTCAAGTTCCATCAAGGAGCTCCACAAAAGGAGACAACTCTCTTTTTATTAATTCATCTTCAATATCATATGCTCAATAGTTAAATAAAGTTGGCTATTTATAACCTTACAAGATTCAAAACCCTAATCTAAATTGGATACAATACAAGCTTCTTTATTTGACTTGACACAACTTTCTAAATAAATTTGGAAGCAATTAACTACTTTCCTAAAACTCTAATTCAATTAGAATAGGAAACAAACTGACTCAATTGGCTTAACTATGGTCAACATGACCTTAGCCTTTATTTCCCTTAATAACTCAAGACTAACTAACAAGTATTGCTGGAAACTTATTTAAATAAATAACAAGAAATAAGCATGACAAATCTTCAATGATTCTTGACCCCGATTGCACCATCAACCATCAATTGAATTTCCTTGAATTTGAGGGGAATCCAAATCTTCATGTTCTCATCATTCCCCTCCTCTTGAAAGACGATTTATCCTCAAATCGAGTGCTTGCTTACAAATGAGTAAATCGGAGAATGTCTTTATAAATGCAATCCAAGAACCATGTCGCCAACTCAACTTGATTATGAACACGAACCATTGCACAGGCTCAATTTGTGAAGAATATCTTCACCCAATTGTACTTGGCAAGAATTTGGAAGTCAACCAATATTTAGAAATCAATCAAGATTTGGCAATCAATCAAGATATCAATCAAGATTTGGAAACCAATCAAAGATTTGGAAATCAATCAAGATATCAATCAAGATTTGGAAACCATTCAAGGCAAGGCTGCCTTTTTTTTCTTTCTTTGTTTCCTTTTTTTTGATTTTCTAACTTGCCAATTCAAGAAAATAAGGTAGCCGCACTTCAAGATTCAAGAGAATGATTTTTAGGATTTTCAAAATATCAAGATTTTTAGAACCAACTATGCAATCCAAGAACTTCAAGAAATTACCAAACCAATTACAAGAAACAAACACAAGATAAAAAAAAAAAAAATTTTCAAATGAACAGTACTGCTACAGTAGCATCGGATGAACATTACTGCTACAGTCAGTAACAGTGCCGATGAATAGTACCGCCGTGAACAGTCCGAATATTATTTTTTTTTTCATTTTGACGACTCAAGACAAGGTTATGACTTCACTTGGAAGAAATTTAATGGGAATTAAACCCTTGAAAAACCAGTTTTCAAGAACGTAATCATACCAAAAAATTTCAACCTCGATCAATCACAGGATAGGTTAGACTCGAGTGATAAAATCAAGAAAACAAGAACCAAAATTTATTTTTTTGTTTCTTTTAAATCAAAAGGCGGCTAGGGTTTTGGTAGAAAAATAAATAGAAAAGAAAATGATATTAACCTGAATCAAGAGTCGAAACTCTGATACCAGATGATGCGAACTTGACCCAACAAGAACCTGTCTTGAAAAACCAAGTCGATTAGGCAGCGGAAGGATCTATCTTGACCAGGTTATGGAACAATAACCACCTTGCTAGACCTAAAGAGAACCCGTCTCTAGAAACCTAGTGGATTGGTTATTGGTTATGGAACAATAACTACCTTGCTAGACCTAAAGAGAACCCGTCTCTTGAAACCTAGTGGATTTGTTATTGGCTTTAAAGAACAGGATGATGTGATCATCTTGCCTTGAACACCACAAGTATCCAAGCTAAATACTTGATACTGTTCAAGAAGAAACTCAAGTTCCATCAAGGAGCTCCATAAAAGGAGACAACTCTCTTTTTATTAATTCATCTTCAATATCATCTGCTCAATAGTTAAATAAAGTTGGCTATTTATAGCCTTACAAGACTCAAAACCCTAATCTAAATTGGAAACAATACAAGATTCTTTATTACACTTGACACAATTTCCTAAATAAATTTGGAAGCAATTAACTACTTTCCTAAAACTCTAATTCAATTAGAATAGGAAACAAACTGACTCAATTGGCTTAACTATGGTCAACATGACATTAGCCTTTATTTCCCTTAATAACTCAAGACTAACTAACAAGTATTGCTGGAAACTTATTTAAATAAATAACAAGAAATAAGCATGACAAATCTTCAGTGATTCTTGAACCCGATTGCACCATCAACCATCAATTGAATTTCCTTGAATTTGAAGGGAATCCAAATCTTCAAGTTCTCATCATTCCCCTCCTCTTGAAAGACGATTTATCCTCAAATCGAGTGCTTGCTTACAAAGGAGCAACTCGGAGAATGTCTTTATAAATGCAATCGAAGAACCATGTCGTCAACTCAACTTGATTATGAACACGAACCATTGCACATGCTCAATTTGTCAAGAATGTCTTCACCCAATTGTACTTGGCTAGAATTTGGAAGTCAACCAATATTTGGAAATCAATCAAGATTTGGCAATCAATCAAGATATCAATCAATATTTGGAAACCAATCGAAGATTTGGAAATCAATCAAGATATCAATCAAGATTTGGAAATCAATCAAAATTTCAATCAAGATTTGGAAACCATTCAAGGCAAGGCTGCCTTTTTTTTCCTTCTTTCTTTCTTTTTTTTTGATTTTCTAACTTGCCAATTCAAGAAAATAAGGTAGCCGCACTTCAAGATTCAAGAGAATGATTTTTAGGGTTTTCAAAGTATCAAGATTTTTAGAACCAACTATGCAATCCAAAAACTTCAAAAAATTACCAAACCAATTACAAGAAACAAACACAAGATAAAAAAAAAAAAATTTCAAATGAACAGTACTGCTACTGTAGCATCGGATGAACATTACTGCTACAGTCATGAACAGTTCCAAATATATATATATATTTTTTTTGCTTTGGACGACTCAACACAAGGTTATGACTTCACTTGGAAGAAATTTATTGGGAATTAAACCCTTGGAAAACCAGTTTTCAAGAATGTAATCATACCAAAAAATTTCAACCTCGATCAATCACAAGATAGGTTAGACTCAAGTGATAAAATCAAGAAAACAAGAATCAAAATTTATTTTTTTGTTTCTTTTAAATCAAATGGCGGCTAGGATTTTGGTAGAAAAATAAATAGAAAAGAAAAGGATTTTAACCTGAATCAAGAGTCGAAGCTCTGATACCAGATGATGCGAACTTGACCCAACAAGAACCTGTCTTGAAGAATCAAGTCGATCAGCAAGCGGAAGGATCTATCTTGACCAGGTTATGGAACAATAACCACCTTGCTAGACCTAAAGAGAACCCGTCTCTAGAAACCTAGTGGATTGGTTATTGGTTATAACTATCTTGCTAGACCTAAAGAGAACCCGTCTCTCGAAACCTAGTGGATTGGTTATTGGCTTGAAAGAACAAGATGATGTGATTATCTTGCCTTGAACACCACAAGTATCCAAGCTAAATACTTGATACTGTTCGAGAAGAAACTCAAGTTCCATCAAGGAGCTCCATAAAAGGAGACAACTCTCTTTTTATTAATTCAATATCAATATCATCTGCTCAATAGTTAAATAAAGTTGGCTATTTATAGCCTTACAAGACTCAAAACCCTAATCTAAATTGGGAACAATACAAACTTCTTTATTTGACTTCACACAACTTCCTAAATAAATTTGGAAGCAATTAACTACTTTCCAAAAACTCTAATTCAATTAGAATAGGAAACAAACTGACTCAATTGGCTTAACTATGGTCAACATGACCTTAGCCTTTATTTCCCTTATTAACTCAAGACTAACTAACAAGTATTGCTGAAAACTTATTTAAATAAAAAATAAGAAATAAGCATGACAAATCTTCAATGATTCTTGAACCCGATTGCACCATCAACCATCAATTGTATTTCCTTGAATTTGAAGGGAATCCAAATCTTTATGTTCTCATCATTCCCCTCCTCTTGAAAGACGATTTATCCTCAAATCTAGTGCTTGCTTACAAAGGAGTAACTCGGAGAATGTCTTTATAAATGCAATCGAAGAACCATGTCGCCAACTCAAGTTGATTATGAACACGAACCATTGCACATGCTCAATTTGTCAAGAATGTCTTCACCCAATTGTACTTGGCTAGAATTTGGAAGTCAACCAATATTTGGAAATCAATCAAGATTTGGCAATCAATCAAGATATCACTCAATATTTGGAAACCAATCGAAGATTTGGAAATCAATCAAGATATCAATCAAGATTTGGAAATCAATCAAAATTTCAATCAAGATTTGGAAACCATTCAAGGCAAGGCTGCCTTTTTTTTCCTTCTTTCTTTCTTTTTTTTTTTTTTATTTTCTAACTTGCCAATTCATGAAAATAAGGTAGCCGTACTTCAAAATTCAAGAGAACGATTTTAGTGTTTTCAAAGTATCAAGATTTTTTTTTCAAGAACCCACTATGCAATCCAAGAATTTCAAGAAATTACCAAACCAATTACAAGAAACAAAGACAAGGTAAAAAAAAAAAAATTTTCGGATGAACGGTACTGCTACAGTCATGAACAGTTCCGAATATATATATATTTTTTTTGCTTTTGACGACTCAACACAAGGTTACTACTTCACTTGGAAGAAATTTAATGGGAGTTAAACCCTTGAAAAACCTGTTATCAAGAACGTGATCACACCAAAAAATTCCAACCTCGATCAATCACAGGATAGGTTAGACTCAAGTGATAAAATCAAGAAAACAAAAATCAAAATTTATTTTTTGTTTCTTTTAAATCAAAAGGCGGCTAGGGTTTTGGTAGAAAAATAAATAGAAAAGAAAAGGATATTAACCTGAATCAAGAGTCGAAACTCTGATACCAGATGATGCGAACTTGACCCAACAAGAACCTGTCATGAAGAACCAAGTCGATCAGGCAGCGGAAGGATCTATCTTGACCAGGTTATGGAACACTAACTACATTGCTAGACCTAAAGAGAACCCGTCTCTAGAAACCTAGTGGATTGGTTATTATGGAACAATAACTACCTTGCTAGACCTAAAGAGAACCCGTCTCTAGAAACCTAGTGGATTGGTTATTGGCTTGAAAGAACAGGATGATGTGATCATCTTGCCTTGAACACCACAAGTATCCAAGCTAAATACTTGATACTGTTCAAGAAGAAACTCAAGTTCCATCAAGGAGCTCCATAAAAGGAGACAGCTCTCTTTTTATTAATTCATCTTCAATATCATCTGCTCAATAGTTAAATAAAGTTGGCTATTTATAGCCTTACAAGACTCAAAACCCTAATCTAAATTGGAAACAATACAAGCTTCTTTATTTGACTTGACACAACTTCCTAAATAAATTTGGAAGCAATTAACTACTTTCCTAAAACTCTAATTCAATTAGAATAGGAAACAAACTGACTCAATTGGCTTAACTATGGTCAACATGACCTTAGCCTTTATTTCCCTTAATAACTCAAGACTAACTAACAAGTATTGCTGGAAACTTATTTAAATAAATAACAAGAAATAAGCATGACAAATCTTCAATGATTCTTGAACCCGATTGCACCATCAACCATCAATTGAATTTCCTTGAATTTGAAGGGAATCCAAATCTTCATGTTCTCATCATTCCCCTCCTCTTGAAAGACGATTTATCCTCAAATCGAGTGCTTGCTTACAAAGGAGTAACTCGGAGAATGTCTTTATAAATGCAATCCAAGAACCATGTCGCCAACTCAACTTGATTATGAACACGAACCATTGCACATGCTCAATTTGTCAAGAATATCTTCAGCCAATTGTACTTGGCTAGAATTTGGAAGTCAACCAATATTTGGAAATCAATCAAGATTTGGCAATCAATCAAGATATCAATCAAGGTTGGAAACCAATCAAATATTTGAAAATCAATCAAGATATCAATCAAGATTTGGAAACCATTCAAGGCAAGGCTGCCTTTTTTTTCCTTCTTTCTTTCTTTTTTTTTGATTTTCTAACTTGCCAATTCAAGAAAATAAGGTAGCCGCACTTCAAGATTCAAGAGAATGATTTTTTGTGTTTTCAAAGTATCAAGTTTTTTTTTTCAAGAACCCACTATGCAATCCAAGAACTTCAAGAAATTACCAAACCAATTACAAGAAAAAACACAAGGTAAAAAAAAAAAAAAAAATTTCGGATGAACGGTACTGCTACATTCATGAACAGTGACGATGAATAGTACCGCCGTGAACAGTTCCGAATATATATATATATTTTGCTTTTGACGACTCAACACAAGGTTACTACTTCACTTGGAAGAAATTTAATGGGAGTTAAACCCTTGAAAAACCTGTTTTCAAGAACGTAATCACACCAAAAAATTCCAACCTCGATCAATCACAGGATAGGTTAGACTCAAGTGATAAAATCAAGAAAACAAGAATCAAAATTTATTTTTTTGTTTCTTTTAAATCAAAAGGCGGCTAGGGTTTTGGTAGAAAAATAAATATAAAAGAAAAGGATATTAACCTGAATCAAGAGTCGAAGCTCTGATACCAGATGATGCGAACTTGACCCAACAAGAACCTGTCATGAAGAACCAAGTCGATCAGGCAGCGGAAAGGATCTATCTTGACCAGGTTATGGAACACTAACTACATTGCTAGACCTAAAGAGAACCCGTCTCTAGAAACCTAGTGGATTGGTTATTATGGAACAATAACTACCTTGCTAGACCTAAAGAGAACCCGTCTCTAGAAACCCAGTGGATTGGTTATTGGCTTGAAAGAACAGGATGATGTGATCATCTTGCCTTGAACACCACAAGTATCCAAGCTAAATACTTGATACTGTTCAAGAAGAAACTCAAGTTCCATCAAGGAGCTCCATAAAAGGAGACAGCTCTCTTTTTATTAATTCATCTTCAATATCATCTGCTCAATAGTTAAATAAAGTTGGCTATTTATAGCCTTACAAGACTCAAAACCCTAATCTAAATTGGAAACAATACAAGCTTCTTTATTTGACTTGACACAACTTCCTAAATAAATTTGGAAGCAATTAACTACTTTCCTAAAACTCTAATTCAATTAGAATAGGAAACAAACTGACTCAATTGGCTTAACTATGGTCAACATGACCTTAGCCTTTATTTCCCTTAATAACTCAAGACTAACTAACAAGTATTGCTGGAAACTTATTCAAATAAATAACAAGAAATAAGCATGACAAATCTTCAATGATTCTTGAACCCGATTGCACCATCAACCATCAATTGAATTTCCTTGAATTTGAAGGGAATCCAAATCTTCATGTTCTCATCATTCCCCTCCTCTTGAAAGACGATTTATCCTCAAATCGAGTGCGTGCTTACAAAGGACTAACTCGGAGAATGTCTTTATAAATGCAATCCAAGAACCATGTCGCCAACTCAACTTGATTATGAACACGAACCATTGCACATGCTCAATTTGTCAAAAATATCTTCAGCCAATTGTACTTGGCTAGAATTTGGAAGTCAACCAATATTTGGAAATCAATCAAGATTTGGCAATCAATCAAGATATCAATCAAGTGTTGGAAACCAATCAAATATTTGGAAATCAATCAAGATATCAATCAAGATTTGGAAACCATTCAAGGCAAGGCTGCCTTTTTTTTCCTTCTTTCTTTCTTTTTTTTTTGATTTTCTAACTTGCCAATTCAAGAAAATAAGGTAGCCGCACTTCAAGATTCAAGAGAATGATTTTTTGTTTTTCAAAGTATCAAGTTTTTTTTTTCAAGAACCCACTATGCAATCCAAGAACTTCAAGAAATTACCAAACCAATTACAAGAAAAAAATTCAAGGCAAAAAAAAAAAAAATTTCGGATGAACGGTACTGCTACATTCATGAACAGTGACGATGAATAGTACCGCCGTGAACAGTTTCGAATATATATATATTTTTTTTGCTTTTGACGACTCAACACAAGGTTACTACTTCACTTGGAAGAAATTTAATGGGAGTTAAACCCTTGAAAAACCTGTTTTCAAGAACGTGATCACACCAAAAAATTCCAACCTCGATCAATCACAGGATAGGTTAGACTCAAGTGATAAAATCAAGAAAACAAGAATCAAAATTTATTTTTTTGTTTCTTTTAAATGAAAAGGCGGCTAGGGTTTTGGTAGAAAAATAAATATAAAAGAAAAGGATATTAACCTGAATCAAGAGTCGAAGCTCTGATACCAGATGATGCGAACTTGACCCAACAAGAACCTGTCATGAAGAACCAAGTCGATCAGGCAGCGAAAGGATCTATCTTGACCAGGTTATGGAACACTAACTACATTGCTAGATCTAAAGAGAACCCGTCTCTAGAAACCTAGTGGATTGGTTATTATGGAACAATAACTACCTTGCTAGACCTAAAGAGAACCCGTCTCTAGAAACCCAGTGGATTGGTTATTGGCTTGAAAGAACAGGATGATGTGATCATCTTGCCTTGAACACCACAAGTATCCAAGCTAAATACTTGATACTGTTCAAGAAGAAACTCAAGTTCCATCAAGGAGCTCCATAAAAGGAGACAGCTCTCTTTTTATTAATTCATCTTCAATATCATCTGCTCAATAGTTAAATAAAGTTGGCTATTTATAGCCTTACAAGACTCAAAACCCTAATCTACATTGGAAACAATACAAGCTTCTTTATTTGACTTGACACAACTTCCTAAATAAATTTGGAAGCAATTAACTACTTTCCTAAAACTCTAATTCAATTAGAATAGGAAACAAACTGACTCAATTGGCTTAACTATGGTCAACATGACCTTAGCCTTTATTTCCCTTAATAACTCAAGACTAACTAACAAGTATTGCTGGAAACTTATTCAAATAAATAACAAGAAATAAGCATGACAAATCTTCAATGATTCTTGAACCCGATTGCACCATCAACCATCAATTGAATTTCCTTGAATTTGAAGGGAATCCAAATCTTCATGTTCTCATCATTCCCCTCCTCTTGAAAGACGATTTATCCTCAAATCGAGTGCGTGCTTACAAAGGACAAACTCGGAGAATGTCTTTATAAATGCAATCCAAGAACCATGTCGCCAACTCAACTTGATTATGAACACGAACCATTGCACATGCTCAATTTGTCAAAAATATCTTCAGCCAATTGTACTTGGCTAGAATTTGGAAGTCAACCAATATTTGGAAATCAATCAAGATTTGGCAATCAATCAAGATATCAATCAAGTGTTGGAAACCAATCAAATATTTGGAAATCAATCAAGATATCAATCAAGATTTGGAAACCATTCAAGGCAAGGCTGCCTTTTTTTTCCTTCTTTCTTTCTTTTTTTTTTGATTTTCTAACTTGCCAATTCAAGAAAATAAGGTAGCCGCACTTCAAGATTCAAGAGAACGATTTTTTGTGTTTTCAAAGTATCAAGTTTTTTTTTTCAAGAACCCACTATGCAATCCAAGAACTTCAAGAAATTACCAAACCAATTACAAGAAAAAATACAAGGCAAAAAAAAAAAAAATTTCGGATGAACGGTACTGCTACATTCATGAACAGTGATGATGAATAGTACCGCCGTGAACAGTTCCGAATATATATATATTTTTTTTGCTTTTGACGACTCAACACAAGGTTACTACTTCACTTGGAAGAAATTTAATGGGAGTTAAACCCTTGAAAAACCTGTTTTCAAGAACGTGATCACACCAAAAAATTCCAACCTCGATCAATCACAGGATAGGTTAGACTCAAGTGATAAAATCAAGAAAACAAGAATGAAAATTTATTTTTTGTTTCTTTTAAATCAAAAGGCGGCTAGGGTTTTGGTAGAAAAATAAATATAAAAGAAAAGGATATTAACCTGAATCGAGAGTCGAAGCTCTGATACCAGATGATGCGAACTTGACCCAACAAGAACCTGTCATGAAGAACCAAGTCGATCAGGCAGCGAAAGGATCTATCTTGACCAGGTTATGGAACACTAACTACATTGCTAGATCTAAAGAGAACCCGTCTCTAGAAACCTAGTGGATTGGTTATTATGGAACAATAACTACCTTGCTAGACCTAAAGAGAACCCGTCTCTAGAAACCCAGTGGATTGGTTATTGGCTTGAAAGAACAGGATGATGTGATAATCTTGCCTTGAACACCACAAGTATCCAAGCTAAATACTTGATACTGTTCAGAAAGAAACTCAAGTTCCATCAAGGAGCTCCATAAAGGAGACAGCTCTCTTTTTATTAATTCATCTTCAATATCATCTGCTCAATAGTTAAATAAAGTTGGCTATTTATAGCTACAAGACTCAAAACCTAATCTAAATTGGAAACAATACAAGCCTTCTTTATTTGACTTGACACAACTTCCTAAATAAATTTGGAAGCAATTAACTACTTTCCTAAACTCTAATTCAATTAGAATAGGAAACAACTGACTCAATTGGCTTAACTATGTCAACATGACCTTAGCCTTATTTCCCTTAATAACTCAAGACTAACTAACAAGTATTGCTGGAAACTTATTTAAAATAAATAACAAGAAATAAGCATGACAAATCTTCAATGATTCTTGAACCCGATTGCACCATCAACCATCAATTGAATTTCCTTGAATTTGAAGGGAATCCAAATCTTCATGTTCTCATCATTCCCCCCTCTTGAAAGATTTATCTCAAATCGGTGCTTGCTTACTAAAGGAGTAAATCGGAGAATGTCGTTATAAATTCAATCAAGAACCATGGCCAACTCAACTGATTATGAACACGAACCATTGCACATGCTCAATTTGTCAAAAATATCTTCACCCAATTGTACTTGGCTAGAATTTGGAAGTCAACCAATATTTGGAAATCAATCAAGATTTGGCAATCAATCAAGATATCAATCAAGAGTTGGAAACCAATCAAAGATTTGGAAATCAATCAAGATATCAATCAAGATTTGAAAATCAATCAAGATTTGGAAACCATTCAAGGCAAGGCTGCCTTTTTTTTCTTTCTTTCTTTCTTTTTTTTTGATTTTCTAACTTGCCAATTCAAGAAAATAAGGTAGCCGCACTTCAAGATTCAAGAGAATGATTTTTAGGGTTTTCAAAGTATCAAGATTTTTTTTTTCAAGAAACCAAACTACAGAAACAAAACACTATGCCCAAGAATTTCAAGAAATTACCAAACCAATTACAAGAAACAAAGACAAGGTAAAAAAAAAAAAATTTTCGGATGAACGGTACTGCTACAGTCATGAACAGTTCCGAATATATATATATATTTTTTTGCTTTTGACGACTCAACACAAGGTTACTACTTCACTTGGAAGAAATTTAATGGGAGTTAAACCCTTGAAAAACCTGTTTTCAAGAACGTGATCACACCAAAAAATTCCAACCTCGATCAATCACAGGATAGGTTAGACTCAAGTGATAAAATCAAGAAAACAAGAATCAAAATTTATTTTTTTGTTTCTTTTAAATCAAAAGGCGGCTAGGGTTTTGGTAGAAAAATAAATAGAAAAGAAAAGGATATTAACCTGAATCAAGAGTCGAAGCTCTGATACCAGATGATGCGAACTTGACCCAACAAGAACCTGTCATGAAGAACCAAGTCGATCAGGCAGCGGAAGGATCTATCTTGACCAGGTTATGGAACACTAACTACATTGCTAGACCTAAAGAGAACCCGTCTCTAGAAACCTAGTGGATTGGTTATTATGGAACAATAACTACCTTGCTAGACCTAAAGAGAACCCGTCTCTAGAAACCAAGTGGATTGGTTATTGGCTTGAAAGAACAGGATGATGTGATCATCTTGCCTTGAACACCACAAGTATCCAAGCTAAATACTTGATACTGTTCAAGAAGAAACTCAAGTTCCATCAAGGAGCTCCATAAAAGGAGACAGCTCTCTTTTTATTAATTCATCTTCAATATCATCTGCTCAATAGTTAAATAAAGTTGGCTATTTATAGCCTTACAAGACTCAAAACCCTAATCTAAATTGGAAACAATACAAGCTTCTTTATTTGACTTGACACAACTTCCTAAATAAATTTGGAAGCAATTAACTACTTTCCTAAAACTCTAATTCAATTAGAATAGGAAACAAACTGACTCAATTGGCTTAACTATGGTCAACATGACCTTAGCCTTTATTTCCCTTAATAACTCAAGACTAACTAACAAGTATTGCTGGAAACTTATTTAAATAAATAACAAGAAATAAGCATGACAAATCTTCAATGATTCTTGAACCCGATTGCACCATCAACCATCAATTGAATTTCCTTGAATTTGAAGGGAATCCAAATCTTCATGTTCTCATCATTCCCCTCCTCTTGAAAGACGATTTATCCTCAAATCGAGTGCTTGCTTACAAAGGAGTAACTCGGAGAATGTCTTTATAAATGCAATCCAAGAACCATGTCGCCAACTCAACTTGATTATGAACATGAACCATTGCACCTGCTCAATTTGTCAAGAATATCTTCAGCCAATTGTACTTGGCTAGAATTTGGAAGTCAACCAATATTTGGAAATCAATCAAGATTTGGCAATCAATCAAGATATCAATCAAGGGTTGGAAACCAATCAAATATTTGGAAATCAATCAAGATATCAATCAAGATTTGGAAACCATTCAAGGCAAGGCTGCCTTTTTTCTCCTTCTTTCTTTCTTTTTTTTTGATTTTCTAACTTGCCAATTCAAGAAAATAAGGTAGGCGCACTTCAAGATTCAAGAGAATGATTTTTTGTGTTTTCAAAGTATCAAGTTTTTTTTTTCAAGAACCCACTATGCAATCCAAGAACTTCAAGAAATTACCAAACCAATTACAAGAAAAAAATACAAGGCAAAAAAAAAAAAAAATTTCGGATGAACGGTACTGCTACATTCATGAACAGTGATGATGAATAGTACCGCCGTGAACAGTTCCGAATATATATATATTTTTTTTGCTTTTGACGACTCAACACAAGGTTACTACTTCACTTGGAAGAAATTTAATGGGAGTTAAACCCTTGAAAAACCTGTTTTCAAGAACGTGATCACACCAAAAAATTCCAACCTCGATCAATCACAGGATAGGTTAGACTCAAGTGATAAAATCAAGAAAACAAGAATCAAAATTTATTTTTTTGTTTCTTTTAAATCAAAAGGCGGCTAGGGTTTTGGTAGAAAAATAAATATAAAAGAAAAGGATATTAACCTGAATCGAGAGTCGAAGCTCTGATACCAGATGATGCGAACTTGACCCAACAAGAACCTGTCATGAAGAACCAAGTCGATCAGGCAGCGAAAGGATCTATCTTGACCAGGTTATGGAACACTAACTACATTGCTAGATCTAAAGAGAACCCGTCTCTAGAAACCTAGTGGATTGGTTATTATGGAACAATAACTACCTTGCTAGACCTAAAGAGAACCCGTCTCTAGATACCCAGTGGATTGGTTATTGGCTTGAAAGAACAGGATGATGTGATAATCTTGCCTTGAACACCACAAGTATCCAAGCTAAATACTTGATACTGTTCAAGAAGAAACTCAAGTTCCATCAAGGAGCTCCATAAAAGGAGACAGCTCTCTTTTTATTAATTCATCTTCAATATCATCTGCTCAATAGTTAAATAAAGTTGGCTATTTATAGCCTTACAAGACTCAAAACCCTAATCTAAATTGGAAACAATACAAGCTTCTTTATTTGACTTGACACAACTTCCTAAATAAATTTGGAAGCAATTAACTACTTTCCTAAAACTCTAATTCAATTAGAATAGGAAACAAACTGACTCAATTGGCTTAACTATGGTCAACATGACCTTAGCCTTTATTTCCCTTAATAACTCAAGACTAACTAACAAGTATTGCTGGAAACTTATTTAAATAAATAACAAGAAATAAGCATGACAAATCTTCAATGATTCTTGAACCCGATTGCACCATCAACCATCAATTGAATTTCCTTGAATTTGAAGGGAATCCAAATCTTCATGTTCTCATCATTCCCCTCCTCTTGAAAGACGATTTATCCTCAAATCGAGTGCGTGCTTACAAAGGACTAACTCGGAGAATGTCTTTATAAATGCAATCCAAGAACCATGTCGCCAACTCAACTTGATTATGAACACGAACCATTGCACATGCTCAATTTGTCAAAAATATCTTCAGCCAATTGTACTTGGCTAGAATTTGGAAGTCAACCAATATTTGGAAATCAATCAAGATTTGGCAATCAATCAAGATATCAATCAAGTGTTGGAAACCAATCAAATATTTGGAAATCAATCAAGATATCAATCAAGATTTGGAAACCATTCAAGGCAAGGCTGCCTTTTTTTTCCTTCTTTCTTTCTTTTTTTTTTTATTTTCTAACTTGCCAATTCAAGAAAATAAGGTAGCCGCACTTCAAGATTCAAGAGAATGATTTTTTGTGTTTTCAAAGTATCAAGTTTTTTTTTTCAAGAACCCACTATGCAATCCAAGAACTTCAAGAAATTACCAAACCAATTACAAGAAAAAAATACAAGGCAAAAAAAAAAAAATTTTCGGATGAACGGTACTGCTACATTCATGAACAGTGATGATGAATAGTACCGCCGTGAACAGTTCCGAATATATATATATTTTTTTTGCTTTTGACGACTCAACACAAGGTTACTACTTCACTTGGAAGAAATTTAATGGGAGTTAAACCCTTGAAAAACCTGTTTTCAAGAACGTGATCACACCAAAAAATTCCAACCTCGATCAATCACAGGATAGGTTAGACTCAAGTGATAAAATCAAGAAAACAAGAATGAAAATTTATTTTTTTGTTTCTTTTAAATGAAAAGGCGGCTAGGGTTTTGGTAGAAAAATAAATATAAAAGAAAAGGATATTAACCTGAATCGAGAGTCGAAGCTCTGATACCAGATGATGCGAACTTGACCCAACAAGAACCTGTCATGAAGAACCAAGTCGATCAGGCAGCGAAAGGATCTATCTTGACCAGGTTATGGAACACTAACTACATTCCTAGACCTAAAGAGAACCCGTCTCTAGAAACCTAGTGGATTGGTTATTATGGAACAATAACTACCTTGCTAGACCTAAAGAGAACCCGTCTCTAGAAACCCTGTGGATTGGTTATTGGCTTGAAAGAACAGGATGATGTGATCATCTTGCCTTGAACACCACAAGTATCCAAGCTAAATACTTGATACTGTTCAAGAAGAAACTCAAGTTCCATCAAGGAGCTCCATAAAAGGAGACAGCTCTCTTTTTATTAATTCATCTTCAATATCATCTGCTCAATAGTTAAATAAAGTTGGCTATTTATAGCCTTACAAGACTCAAAACCCTAATCTACATTGGAAACAATACAAGCTTCTTTATTTGACTTGACACAACTTCCTAAATAAATTTGGAAGCAATTAACTACTTTCCTAAAACTCTAATTCAATTAGAATAGGAAACAAACTGACTCAATTGGCTTAACTATGGTCAACATGACCTTAGCCTTTATTTCCCTTAATAACTCAAGACTAACTAACAAGTATTGCTGGAAACTTATTTAAATAAATAACAAGAAATAAGCATGACAAATCTTCAATGATTCTTAAACCCGATTGCACCATCAACCATCAATTGAATTTTCTTGAATTTGAAGGGAATCCAAATCTTCATGTTCTCATCATTCCCCTCCTCTTGAAAGACGATTTGTCCTCAAATCGAGTACCTGTTTACAAAAGAGTAACTCGGAGAATGTCTTGATAAATGCAATCCAAGAACCATGTCACCACTTAACTTGATTATGAACGCGAACCATTGCACATGCTCCATTTGTCAAGAATATCTTCACCTAATTGTACTTGGCTAGAATTTGGAAGTCAACTAATATTTGAAAATCAATCAAGATTTGGCAATCAATCAGGATATCAATCAAGATTTGGAAATCAATCAAGATTTGGAAACCATTCAAGGCAAGGCTGCCTCTTTTTTTTTTTTTCCTTCTTTCTTCCTTTTTTTGTTTTTCTAACTTGCCAATTCAAAAAAATAAGGTAGCCGCACTTCAAGATTCAAAAGGATGATTTTTAGAGTTTTCAAAGTATCAAGATTTTTTTTTTTCAAGAACCCACTATGCAATCCAAGAACTTCAAGAAATTACCAAATCAACTACAAGAAACAAACACAAGGTAAAAAAATTTAAAAAAAAAAATTTTTTGGATGAACAGTACTGCTACAGTTATGAAT
>NW_020863502.1:0-32275 GCF_003713205.1 Coffea eugenioides
ATAAAACCCGAGCCTGCCGAGGTCGGAGGGATAAAACCCATGCCCAACGAAAATAAAAGCGGTCAGTGGGATAAAACCCGAGCCTGCCGAGGATGAAAGTACACACGTTAGTGAGATAAACTCGATGCTAACGGTGGTAGAATGAAAACGCGCACGTCAGTGAGATAGACTCGATGCTGACGGCGGTAGAAATCAGTGAATTAAATGTGGTGTCAAGAAAAGATGTAGAAGGGTGCGCGGCAGGCGCTGAAATTTCATCAACAAGAAATTTTGTCAAAGAAAAAAGAAATTAAATTCAAATTTTCCCAAAAATAATTTGCCCAAACTTCCATCAATTCATTGTGCAACCGATCAATTGATTTGCGTTACGGCATGGTTGCTCCTCCTTGAAGCCTTGATTCGTAAGATTTTGACTTACGCTTCTTCGTCGGTTTCAACCATGAGTACCTGCACAGGGGCTTGCCAAAGTACAACATGCACTTTATTTTAAAATATTGGAACTACTACTCATGGAAAGAGCAGTGTGATTGATTTGAAAGCCTTGCTTGACTCTTTGACGAAATCCTCAAATGGATTACAAAAAATTTTGCCCCAGTGTGGGCCTACTTTGTGAAATCTCATAAACAAAAATTTACCCCAGTGTGGGCTTATTTCATGAATTTCTATAAACAAAAATTTGCTCCAGTATGGGCCCTTTTGATTTCAAAAATTTTGCTTGGATGACGCTCCATTTGTTTGAACAAAATAAGAAACTGTGTTTCATAACATATAATGTGAGGAAATCAAGTGTCTTGCTTAAAATCATACAGACAATTTTATGATGAATTTATCGAAACAATACCAAATTTCAGAAAATTTCTTCCTTATCTTAGCATCGATGCTTAGAATGAGTCACCACTTTTTGTTAGCTCATCTTTCAGAACCAATCAAGTGGGTATTATTTCTGACTTTGAAAGCGGCTAAAGGAAATTGGAGGTCAAGATTTGTCTTATTTTTTGTGCCCCAATTGTATGTAGTCCATTCAATATCGCATCTTAGTGAAAGCAAATAGTTTGTCACCCTTATTTCTAGAGAAAAACTTAGTCAATATATAAGCTTTCAGCTTGCAACAAATGGGTAGGAACGATAGCTGAACATGTGAAAACTGGTTATACCCTTATGATCACAAATAATTGATGGATGCCTCAGAAGCATACTCCACTTCGAGTTGTCATGAAGGATAAGTCAGCGATGGACTTTATGGGCTTGTAATGTGGCTTGAAAACGATAGTTTAAAATAAGACTTTCAAGGACATTGCACCACAGATCGCATTTTTCCAAAATTGCCCCTATTTTGAACTCGAAGATTCTGAACTTTGTTTGATCACTCAAAAGGGATTGCAGCATCGAATTTTTCATTTCCTTTGCATTTATTTCACTCGCTTTTCCCTCTCATCTTCTTCCCCTTTTCTCCATTTTTCAAAGATGCCCTCGCGGATTGTCATATGATGAGCAGTGTCAATCTCATTTAATCAATTCAGAAATACATCTAAAAAATTTCTAGGCACCAGTACATGAGCATTACTTGCCAATTAGAAAATTTCTTGACAGAGATATTGCAAAAAACAGAAGTCAGGACTTTCGGCTTTTGTAATGAGGTCTGGTGGAGTGCTTAGAAGAGCTAAGGCTTGAAAGCGGATTTCAAAAGCGGTTTGAATGACCTGAGATCGCATTATTGCGCCAACCCTATTTTAGGGCTAAATCAGAATTTGCCCCAGTTTATGCTCAATTGAGGCTTTTTCTCTTTCATTTTCTTTCTTTTTTGATTTTTCGGCCTTCTGCCATTTTTGAACTTTTCACAAAATTTGCCCCAGTTTATTTTTGAGCTGAGGTTCTCTTTTCTTCTTTTGTTTTTGATTTTGTTGCTTTTCACTTTTTCACTTCTTGAAATTTTCCTCTTCAACTCAAACTTGCCCCAGTGTGGGGTTTGCGATTCTCAGGGGTTGCCAAACGAAGTATTTCATTCTGAAGACTCAAAAGGGATAACTAGGGATAGATGCTTGATCGGAAAAGAAGAGGGTCTGACCTTTATTCCGTTCCTTACAATAACTCTGAAAGGAAACTTTCATTAATGGGAAATTTTTGGCATGTATCTGAATTAACTGATTGAGGAAGACCCTTGTTCATCCATATTTGTGAAACATAGGCGATCCACGCGGACAAATCTCTTCCTTTTCTGTTTTTCAAAATTGGAACCCAAGTGGGATCAAATTTCTCCAATTTGCGGTTCCCTCCTTATTCTAGCATTTTTGCTTTTCCCTTTTTTTTTTTTTTTTTTTTTTGAAAAATTCTCCAATCTCCCTCCCCAATGTGGGGTACGATCGTAAATGCTTTGAAAAGAACCACCAATTTTTAGCTCAAGTGAGGATGCAAGGGATAAATGGTGTTTAGGTTGTAGAAGCGACGACCAAAACATCAGTCTTACACCTCATGACAACCAAAGTAACGAAATGGTTATTGAAAATCCATTCCCCTTTTTGATATTTGAAAATTTTCCAATATAGGATAGTGATCATTAGGGCTCTTATTTGAAACGAAATTATTCTTTCAAAGGCTCAAATGGGAGAGCAAATGATAAAATCTGTATAGGTAGAGAAACGAATGCTCAAAGTATCATTCCAAATTTTCAAAACAGACAAGAATGATGCACATCTTTTGCTTTCACTTAGATGCGATTGAATCGGATCAGACACCGCGGACATTTTCAAGCAAAAGTTGCCCCAATTTGCAATTTATCAATCAATGCGACTGATTTTATTTTGGGGTCAAATGAAGGAGAAAAGGTATCTCATTGGGCCCTTTTTTTTTTTTTTTTTTCTTAGCACTCTTATTGGATGATTCGGATCAACAATCTGGTGTACGTAAGGATTTTTGAAAGCATACACTTGCGAATTTTCAGGCTGGAGGTCCAAAAAATCTCAATTTGGTCTTATTTCTTAAAATTAATCATGAAATCTCCAATGAGCAAAAGAATGAAACGTACATGAATATACACAAAACAATAATTGTCCAAAACTTTATTACTAACAAGATTAAAACAAAATTTGTCGTTCAATTATAATACAATGAGAAGAGAGAAACTTGTAAAGAGCTTCACATATACACTTTTCGTCTCATTTTTTTTGGAACAAAATGTATTAACAAATCAAATAAATAGAATTTTCCTTTGAAAAATAATTACAAAATCTCTCAGAGGCTTTAGCGTAGAGCTTTCAGATAGATCATTTATGTTTTCATTGTAGGATCTGCCCAAGAATCACACAATACTTGCAATTTTGACACTTTATTAGATCAGAAGTGTCATCAGATATAGAAAAATATTTTCCCTTTATTGGAGTATTTTTACGAATGCAGGGGGAGGGGGGAAAACAAAAGAAAAATACCCTGAGTTAGTAAGCAAGAATATAAAATCGATATGCATGTCTTATGGGGGAGCCCTTTTTGTGCCAAGGGTAGGCCTAGCATGAAAATGCAATCCTCCAGAGCAGGCACTATACAATACCTGATGGATCCAATCAGCTTATGGGGTGAAAAATAATTTGCAAAATTTAGCCCATTGGAATGAGAAGAGACGTTTGTCAAAATGAGGACCTCATCCGAAGGGATTGAGCACTTTTGATCGATACAGGAACTTGCAAAAACGCACGGGTTTGACCTTGACGAACTTCCTATCGAAGAGATTGGAATTCGTTTTGACAACTTTTCTCAGTGAAGCACGGGTCAAAACTCCAACTGATCAAATGGCTGGATGCAATGGATGTTTTTCTCAAAATCGACTAGGTTTTCCATTTTGAAATTCGACATTGAAATCTTAGGTGATTGAAATTGGTCAAATGAAATTGACAATTTATTAAAAATCGATCGGATTACTCTAAAAAGGGAAACATGTCAAATGAATTGAATGAAATTTAATTTATCCAAAATTAATTAGATCACCCTAAGAAGGGTAAATTGATCAAATAGATTGAACCAAACTTGATTTATTCAAACTCGGCTCGGTTGCCCTAAAAATGGGTAAATTGGCCAAATGAATGAAGTTGAATTAGTGATTTATTCAAAAATCGGCCGAATGACCCTAAAAAAGGGTAAATTGGTCAAATGAATTGACGATTTATTCAAACTCGACCAGGTGACCCTAAAAAGGGTAAATTGGTCAAATGAATTGACGATTTATTCAAAATCGACCAGGTGACCCTAAAAAGGGTAAATTGGTCAAATGAATTGACAATTTATTGAATGAATTGGCAAAATGGATTGGTTGAATTGTCCGGCCATTGGTTATTTCAAAATTATTGAGGTGCATTAGTCTATGACCTTCTAAAAATCAAATTTTGGCCTCAATTCAGTAGTAAGGAATTATTTGTGAATTTCTTCAAATTAATGTCCTTCACGCAAGGGATTTTTACCAATTTTTGATAAAATGGCCAAAAAGTGATTATTAGATGCTCATATTCCAAAGCTCACTCTATGAAAATGATCGGATCCCGCCTTACCTTGTGCACTACCCCTTTGGATGGTACAGGAAATATAAACGTGCAAGTCTCATTGGATTATGTATCCTAGACACAAGGTGGCTTATTCCTAAACGCGGGATTCCCTATATGGCATTCCCTTTTCTAGGGTTTAATGCATGATGCCATTTATTAAAGCGATGTAAATATGTGACAAATATGGCCTAAAGGACATAAATAATGCATCGGGGGAAAAAAGGTCTAAAATGAAATGTACTTATTAAGTTAGGTAATGAATGAAATTTAAACATGTGAGTTATCTAGTGGGTAAGTCATTAAAAGAGTGCCAAAGAGGCCTCTTATTGCTATGGCACATGAATGCAGGCCAAGAAAACAAAGAAATGGTTAGTGCAATTGATAGTACACATAACACGTTGGGAGCAATTAAGAAAAGAAATATAATAAAAACAAGTAAAAAGGGTGGAACCCCTTCCCTCGTGCCTAATGTGCTTAAAAAAAGGTGAGGCTGACTCTAACCTAGGCAAACTCTAACATGGATGCATGAGGTTGGGGCTCACTAATGCGACTAGACTCGATAAGGTTTCGGCTCCCAAGCCTTCAGACCTAAAGGCAAAGGGTCATCACTCCCAAGGCCTTCGATCGGTGGCTCGAGTGATCCCTTAGGTAGCGCTATGGGCGCAGTGCACACCATCCGCCTACCCAAGGCAATCGATCCTAGTCCTACAAGGAGGTGTGGGATGGCGCCCACGAAAAATAAAATAAAATGGGATAACAGCAAGTAAACGTGCACGTATGAAGTGTTCCCTATTTTGAGGGAAAGGGTTGAGAACCACGCGAGGCTCTAAAGGTGACACACACCCCCTCCCCCAAATGCAATGCAAGCGCGAGATAAACAAGTAATCATACATCCAATCAACCAATAATACATTCATGAGCGAGGGAGTAGTTTGAGACGTACGTGAGACAAAAAGGTCCTAAAAATGGAAGATGCAACCCTAATATCCACATGCCATGCATAAAAAGGGTAGAAAAAGGAAACGAATGGCTAAGTCAAATGCTTGGACCCACTTAGGAAGTCCCCAGTGGAGTCGCCAACTGTCGCTCCCCACTTTTTGATGGTGTGGAAGTAGTGTGTGTGAGATATGAATGCGAACGTGTGTGAAACTGTGTAGTGGAATGTGAACTTGTTCTTTTCCTTTTTGCCCTCAGATGAAGTCCTTTCCAATTGCCTTGTCCGCCGCCCCTCGCAGCTGAAATTGGTTGAAGCGCTGTTGTTCGGTGAAGGTTGGCAAGCAATGGCGATGGATTGTGGCTCTCTCCGTCACTCTGTTTTCTTTTTCCCTTTTTCTGGCGTCAGTTCCTCCTTGCTAATCCCTTGTCCGCCGCCCCTTTCACCCTTTGGCCTTGCCATGTTTTCTTCCTCGCCCAAACCGCCAATCACAGTTCCTCCTTGCTTTCCGCCGCCCCTTTCACCCTTTGGCCTTGCCATGTTTTCTTCCTCGCCCAAACCGCCAATCATTTTCCCTCTGTTTCTTTTTTTGGTTCCTTCCCATCGCCAATGCCCTCTCAGCTGCTCGGCCTTTTTCTTTTTTTTTTTCCTCTGCCCCAAATTTCCTCTCTTAGATATCTTGTCGCCACTCCTCTCTCGCTCTCTGTTTTTTCTTTTCCTCTCCGCAGCCTCCCTTCGATTTTCTGTTCTGTCTTCACTTTGGCTTTCAGATGAAACTCCCTTAGTCTCTGTTCCAGCCGAACTCTCTCCATTGTCTTGCTTCAGCCGCCCCTCAAAACTCCTGTCCTCCGAAGACCTAGCCGCCAGTCCCTTCTCTCGGCTCCTTCTACCCTTCCTAAACCCAAGCCGTTACTAGAATCCTCTCTTTTGCTCCCTCTCTTTTCCTCTGATTTTCCCAAGCTCCGCCGCCATTTTGTTTTTCTTCATTTTTCTCTGCTTTTTCCGCAACCCTTTTTCTTTTTCGCCGCAGCCCCTTTTCCTTTTTTCCAGCCCGTTATTCTTTTTCTAGCCCCCAACCTCTGTTTTTTTTCCTTTTCCGAAGCTTGTTTCTTCTTTTTCTTTTTGTTTCCCAAAAAATTCCCTAAGCCTACCAAGTGTCCTTGACACCTACCCCCCTATACACTTGTCCTATAATTCGTTAGACACTTGTCTAATGATTATTTTGTACACTTGTCCAACATGCACACTTCCACTTATCCACACATTTTCCCTTTCTTTTCATTTTCATTTTTCTTCAAAAATAAATTAACAATTCTCAAACCAAATTTAAAGAGAATTAAAGCCACTTTTAACACCGTACCAAAAATGAAAAATGAAAAATCTAACTCAAGTAATAAATAAATAATAAATGATAAAATTAAAATTAAAAAATAATAAAAATTTGGTGTCTACAGAAAATGTAGAAAAAGGCGGGCGATAAATAAAACTCCACTTAAGCTTTCTAATAAATTGTAACACTAGAGGTTTGCTAATCTAGAGTTTGCTAACCATTTCAAACTAATACATAAACTAGGGTTTTCAATCTTAACCGAGATTAGGGTTTCCTCCTTAGCCCTAACCCTAACTTCACCACACCGAAATAATGAATAACCCTAATATCAACTTACGAACTGATTGGGGCCTCACAATCTCCCCCACTTAGGAAAATTTCGTCCTCGAAATTAATTCTTTGGTCAAAGCATACCTTCGAAACCCGTCGAAGGGTCAGTCACCTCATATTGACCCATTGCATACACTCTTGCTGGCCCTTTGGCTCGATTTTCCCCTGCATTCATCGGCTTAGTTCTGGTCCCTTCAGTCGATGGCTTGAGTCCTTCCTTCTGCATCTTAGGGCACCGGGCAATCAGATGTTCGGTACTACCACATTTGAAGCATTTCCGTACCGAACTATTTTTCCAGCAATTTTCATCAGTATGATTGCCCCCACAGAAACCACAGGTTGGCTTAGTGGCCGTACTCGACCCTCCACGCTGGGCACTCCTCTGGGGCTCTTGCACTATCTGACCTCGCCCAAAATTATTCAGAGTTTTTACAGGTCGTGGACCGTCTGCGTCTTTACTCGCCTTCGCGGGTGGCTCGTTTCGCGAGCTCTGTCCAACCGGGGGATCGTTCGAGCTGGGTTGCCTCCTTTTCCGGTCATGAAAGGCTTTAACCTGTCCCCTGGCAGTCTCAATCCGCTGTGCTTTTTCTAGCGCCTGACTAAACGTGTCCAACTGCGGCAGCTGCTAGAGCCTGGATTTCCACATTTAAGCCTTGGGACGAAGCGACGAATCGCTTTTCGCTCCGTTAGCCCAACTCTGAAGCAAAGCGAGAGAGTTTTGTAAACTGAGTTTCATACTCCGCCACACTAGATGCCCCTTGACGCAGGCGGATAAAATCATCTTCTCGTTTCTCTTGCACAATGGGCGGCAGTATTTCTCATTAAATTCTCGAGTAAAATTGACCCATGTCCAGGGGGTCTGTTCTCGCTCCCACTTGGCTTTGATCACGTTCCACCAGGCTCGCGCGGCCCCTTCGAACTGAAAGACGGCAAAGGATATCTGCCGCTCCTCCGAATACCTAAGCGCGGCAAATATGTCTAACATACGATCCATCCAGCCCTCGGCTAGGTCAGGATTAGGTCCACCTATAAACTTAGGAGGTGCAAATTTCTGGAACCGTTCTAAAGCACGGTCCTCTCCCTCATGATTACCCGGATTATGTCCCGGATTATGTCCAGGATTCCCAGTACTGCTCCCCTGGCCCTGTTGATTTGTCATTCGCTCTAGTAGATCGGCCATCCGCTGGATGGCTGTAGCGACTTGATCCGGCCCATTTCCATTATTTCCTTCAGAGCCTCGTCCTTGCTCTCCAGCTCTACTTTGACCACCGGAGTCCATTTCGGGGCACAAGTCTATAGATCGGAACGTTACATATACTTATTATCCAAACTATGAGCAAAAGTACGGACGTAAAGCGTATGCACAAAAGACACACAAAAGATAAGTTCAAAATGCCACTCAAATATATACATATATGATGTGAAACCCCGATCTAGACAACCAAAACACCATGGCTTAGGCAGCGAAAATTTGACCCAACTAATCCCTAGAAGTCACGAACAATTTTGATATTATCTCAACCCGTAACTACTCGAATTAACGAACCAAATTGGAGGTAGTAGAACGCCACAATCAAGGAGATACTCGATTGATAAGTTCGGGTGAATAACTTGAGAAGATTCTCAAGTATTCAAAGGCAACTTTCTTGCCAAAGAGAAAGTGAAAACTCACTAATTGTATTTAATAGTCAAAAACTGATCCCCAAACAAAGAGGAAGTGGGGCTATTTATAGCCCTTACAAGCATTAACCCTAATCCAAAAGTTGACCAAACTACCCTACATACTTAAGAAAGATTTTGGGCCTTACTTACTAACAAATGGGCCGCAATTAAACTATCTTAATTACCTAGACTTTTTAAAACGAGAAATAACCAAAATCAACGAGGAAAATCAAATAATCCTACTAAACTCAAGCATTCGTGCAATCAACTAGTCTTCACTTGAATCTTCCAATTCCCCATGTGCTTGAATGGGCCTTGGTCTTTATATTCTCATCAATATATTTACAAAGTCACACCAAAAGATTTACAGATTACCGACCTCCAATCGGTACAAAACCCAATGTACACATGAGCACCGGCTCCAAAAAATCTAGTCAGTCAACCAAATAACGAAAGAAAGTGGTCATGCCAGTTTTAACAAAAGTAATCCACTAGCTAAACAAAAGTACAAAAGTGACCCTAAACGCCTCCCCTAGGGCTCAGGTTCCCAACGGAACCTAACGTGTCCACCTCGTCCATCCCCTCTGGACCGGTGGCTCGAGGCGGTGCCTCCGCGGCCATATCTAGGATGATCTCGCAGTCCATCGAAATACTCCGAACCATCTCCTTCAGCTGCCTCTTCATAGCGAAGAGGTGCTGATGAGTGTCCTGAAGCTGACGGCGTAAAGCGTCCGCCCTTTGCATCTCATCTCGGAGACCCCGCTCCAAGTCCCTAATACGCATCGCCTGCCCATGGCCAACCTCTCTGGCCTCCTCTAGCTGACTGATCAAGCTGCGTCGCTCATCGTCCACTGCCAGGACGACCTCGTCAGGATAACTTTACGTATACCAACACCTACAAGGTCGGTGTGACACCTGACCAAAAGGGGAGTACAAAGTGTAAGGCTCTCCAGGTCTCTGCTGATAACGGATCGCCCGCTTACGCAGTGCTCGATCCTCTGGGCCCCTCGCACTCAGAGGTCTCGGTCCCACGCCACTGGGTCCCGCACCCCTCGAACTGACCGGATACATACCTACAAAACAGTAATTCGTCAGTTCACCGGCATTTCAGTTTAAAGTATATCATTCAGCTTAAAAGAATCAAATATGTCTAGTGCCTATCGCGTATGTCCCACTTGCCCAAGTCCTCTAACTTAGGTGCTCTGATACCACCTGTGACGCCCCCGCTTCTCCCAAGGGCGAACCCTAGGGTATCGGCGGGACGCCTGCCTAGCTCGCGCCAGGACTCAAAACACAAAGCTAACAAAATTATATTAAACCAAAAGAGAACTATTTATAATATATACAACCGCCAAAAATTCTATTTACATCTTCAAAAGTATCGAGTCAAACCATTTTAATACATTATAATAACAACCATCAGAAGGTAGACCCTAAGGAGGGTTCTTATACAAATCTCCAAAATAAAAACAAACATCCTAGCTGTCCGACTATTACAAACAAATCTAACTATACTAGTGTATGTGTCAAAAGTCCCCGCGTCGGCCCCTGCTAAGGAAAACAAAAGAAAAGGGGTAAGTCATATGCTTAGCAAGTAAACAGGGGTAAAAGCGTAAATCTCACATATTAACAATTGCACAGTAAGAGTAAAGCAAAAGCAGAAAAGTAACATCACATAATAAGGATACAGGTGGCTCCAAAGCCAGATCGTTTGCCATGTGTGACCTCCTGCCGACACTCCGTCGACCACAAATAATGGTCCGTAGAACTTCACTTGTACTCCCACCGTACACCTTATCACCCTCTCTGGCCAGACATCTCACAAACTTGCTCGAGCGAACGAAATTGAGCTTGGTTCACAAGCTCGGGTCACAAACTTGGTCCACATAATCGGTGAACCGGATTCACAAACTTGGTGACCTCAAACCAGGTTGGACTAACTTCGACCAAGCCCTAACCGGCTCGAATAGTCCATCTAGGTCATGAGATCGGGCCCCAAACTCACAAACTTCACAAAATTTACTCAAAAGTCACCCCGAGCCACAAGCTCAAGGGGTTTAGTTCCAAAATGATTCATATACATATGCCATGTACAAATATGTGCGTAAATTAGGGTTTAGGTCGAGTGCGATAAAGTACACCCTCGCCTAGGCACCCTTTTCATACATATCGAAACACATAAGCAACTAACACATAAGAGCGGTCTGAATACTTACCCAACGAACAAAAGAACAAAAGTTTGAAATTTGTGCCGCGAGGAGTAGCTAGTAGGCCCCACCGGCTCCACCTAGCTCACTACCGTCTGAAATAGAAGATTGTGTCACATAATATCATAAACGGCTACTAATATGCCTAAAACAAGCAAAACGGCAAAATCGGCACATACGAGTGCGGAAACGGCATACGGAAACGGAAATGGTAACCTAATCGCTTTGCCTTCAAAACTGTTTTGAGCCTAATTGAAGCTACGAGTGTCGGATCAAGGTATATGAGGTACCGTTGCGAAGCTAAGAGGAAGGGTTACAGTTTTCATGAAGACACCTCAATCCGGATCTAAACGGAAATAGGTCGAAAGTACAGAAAACCGTTCCAGGAATTCGCACTCTAGAGTAACGAACAGGGTATGTTTGCTGGACCATAACTCCCAGCTCACAAATCCAAATCAGGAAATTCCAAAGGCATTAGAAAACTGAGACATAAGGATAAAACTTCGATGTTTTGGTGAAGACCTGAATCAACTCATAATAGAACGAAATTTGAGTGTCAAAGTACCCGTCAGAACTGTCCAGATTCAAGGCAGTTCTGACGATCGATCTTGTTTTGGTCATAACAGGAGCTATGGAACTCGGATTTTGACGCACTTTATACCGTTTCGAAGCTAAAACCAAGATATACATTTCTTATAAAGGAGTTGACACCCATATCGTACGGGATCAAAACGGAAAAAAGCACGGTCAGAGACTGACTTCAAAACGCAGCACAAACTAATGTCTAAGACAGGCCTGAGTGTTCTGTCTATAACTCAGGATACACTAATCCGTTTGACCTGAAATTTTACAATAATATTCAGGACTTAATGGGTTACAATGTTGAAGAAGGCCACTCAGTCTAGTTTCGAGTGTAACTAGGTCCAAAATGCAAGATACTACACCAGAATCGCAAAAACAGGTTCACAAACTGTATTCTGGGTCAAACATCATAAGTCAGGCTACCTAAGTCCAAAACAAGTGATTCCAAAGCCATACAAAAGCTAAGATACAGGGATACAATTCATCAGAAGACCTCAACAACAAATTCTTAAGCATTCCCAACCAAATTCACCAATTACAGTCGCAGTTCTCAAGTTCGGGTAAAAACAGGACAGCAAGGGTAATTCTGTCTTTTCTCAAGCTACGCTACTCCGATTGACCTGAAATTTTTAGGCATCTCTAAAACATCATTCCCTACAACTTTTATGTTTTAACCAAAGGCTAATTAGGCCTCTAACTATGATGAACAGTGCCAGGTAGAAAGTAGAACTTTGAAACCCTAACTTGCTAATTTATCTTCCAAACCAGAAATTTGCTGCAATTAACTACCATTCACACCAACTAGCTTCATTCTCAATCATTTCCAACCATCATACATGACAACATAATATTAATCATATGCAAACAGAAAAATCCCAAATAAATAGAAAACTTCACCAATCTTAACTAAAATCAAGAAATAATCCACCAAATCACACTTATAACAACCACAAGTCATTAATTAAACATCATTAGATAGAAGAGAGGGTTTCCATAGTCACTCACCTTATCAACACAAGAAAAGAGACCACTTAGCACCTTAAGCTTCCAAACAACTTCACTAGTCACCTCACAACTACTAAGAGAAGGATTTTTATGGAGAGTTTTCGAATTTAATCGGTTGAAATCGAAGATTGAGCAAGATTGAAGCTAAGAAAGTGAAGAGGTTTTTCTTCTTTCTCCTTGGAGAGTGGCCGGCTATAAGGAGCTAAAAATGAAGATGATTTTGGTAATTTTTTTTTTGGTTTATTTGGTCAATTAGTAAAAAGGTGAATAGTAGTCAAAATTGTAAGGTTTAATCATATGGTGACACTTGTCACCCTATTTAATACATACATATCCTTTTGTCTCTCTCCACTCTCATCCATATAACAACCTTTAATTATCTCATAACACCCGGTAAATTAAACCCAGTATCCAAAACTTAACCTAATTGGCCGAATTTTACCGAACTTTCCGCGCTAGTGGGTCCCACGTCCGATATATGTTCTTAATTTCTCAAAAACTAACCGATACTAGAAAAATCATCTAAAAACTATATTTACTCAATAAAAATTATCTGGGGAATTTTCTAATAAAGAAAATGTAGAAAAAGGCGGGCGATAAATAAAACTCCACTTAAGCTTTCTAATAAATTGTAACACTAGAGGTTTGCTAATCTAGAGTTTGCTAACCATTTCAAACTAATACATAAACTAGGGTTTTCAATCTTAACCGAGATTAGGGTTTCCTCCTTAGCCCTAACCCTAACTTCACCACACCGAAATAATGAATAACCCTAATATCAACTTACGAACTGATTGGGGCCTCACAATCTCCCCCACTTAGGAAAATTTCGTCCTCGAAATTAATTCTTTGGTCAAAGCATACCTTCGAAACCCGTCGAAGGGTCAGTCACCTCATATTGACCCATTGCATACACTCTTGCTGGCCCTTTGGCTCGATTTTCCCCTGCATTCATCGGCTTAGTTCTGGTCCCTTCAGTCGATGGCTTGAGTCCTTCCTTCTGCATCTTAGGGCACCGGGCAATCAGATGTTCGGTACTACCACATTTGAAGCATTTCCGTACCGAACTATTTTTCCAGCAATTTTCATCAGTATGATTGCCCCCACAGAAACCACAGGTTGGCTTAGTGGCCGTACTCGACCCTCCACGCTGGGCACTCCTCTGGGGCTCTTGCACTATCTGACCTCGCCCAAAATTATTCAGAGTTTTTACAGGTCGTGGACCGTCTGCGTCTTTACTCGCCTTCGCGGGTGGCTCGTTTCGCGAGCTCTGTCCAACCGGGGGATCGTTCGAGCTGGGTTGCCTCCTTTTCCGGTCATGAAAGGCTTTAACCTGTCCCCTGGCAGTCTCAATCCGCTGTGCTTTTTCTAGCGCTTGGCTAAATGTGTCCAACTGAGCAGCTGCTAGAGCCTCCTGGATTTCCACATTCAGGCCTTGGACGAAGCGACGAATTCGTTTTCGCTCCGTTAGCACCAACTCCGAAGCAAAACGGGAGAGTTTTGTAAACTGAGTTTCATACTCCGCCACTCTAGATGCCCCTTGACGCAGGCGGATAAAATCATCTTCTCGTTTCTCTTGCACAATGGGCGGCGAGTATTTCTCATTAAATTCTCGAGTAAAATTGACCCATGTCCAGGGGGTCTGTTCTCGCTCCCACTTGGCTTTGATCACGTTCCACCAGGCTCGCGCGGCCCCTTCGAACGGAAAGACGGCAAAGGATATCTGCCGCTCCTCCGAATACCTAAGCGCGGCAAATATGTCTAACATACGATCCATCCAGCCCTCGGCTAGGTCAGGAGTAGGTCCACCTATAAACTTAGGAGGTGCAAATTTCTGGAACCGTTCTAAAGCACGGTCCTCTCCCTCATGATTGCCCGGATTATGTCCCGGATTATGTCCAGGATTCCCAGTACTGCTCCCCTGGCCCTGTTGATTTGTCATTCGCTCTAGTAGATCGGCCATCCGCTGGATGGCTGTAGCGACTTGATCCGGTCCATTTCCATTATTTCCTTCAGAGCCTCGTCCTTGCTCTCCAGCTCTACTTTGACCACCGGAGTCCATTTCGGGGCACAAGTCTATGGATCGGAACGTTACATATACTTATTATTCAAACTATGAGCAAAAGTACGGACGTAAAGCGTATGCACAAAAGACACACAAAAGATAAGTTCAAAATGCCACTCAAATATATACATATATTTACAAAGTCACGCCAAAAGATTTACAGATTACCGACCTCCAATCGGTACAAAACCCAATGTACACAAGAGCACCGGCTCCAAAAATCTAGTCAGTCAACCAAATAACGAAAGAAAGTGGTCATGCCAGTTTTAACAAAAGTAATCCACTAGCTAAACAAAAGTACAAAAGCGACCCTAAACGCCTCTCCTAGGGCCCAGGTTCCCAACGGAACCTAACGTGTCCACCTCGTCCATCCCCTCTGGACCGGTGGCTCGAGACGGTGCCTCCGCGGCCATATCTAGGATGACCTCGCAGTCCATCGAAATACTCCGAACCATCTCCTTCACCACCGTCTGAAATAGAAGATTGCGTCACATAATATCATAAACGGCTACTAATATGCCTAAAACAAGCAAAACGGCAAAATCGGCACATACGAGTGCGGAAACGGCATACAGAAACGGGAATGGTAACCTAATCGCTTTGCCGTCAAAACTGTTTTGAGCCTAATTGAAGCTACGAGTGTCGGATCAAGGTACATGAGGTACCGTTACGAAGCTAAGAGGAAGGGTTACAGTTTTCATGAAGACACCTCAATCCGGATCTAAACGGAAATAGGTTGAAAGTACAGAAAACCGTTCCAGGAATTCACACTCTAGAGTAACGAACAGGGTATGTTTTCTGGACCATAACTCCCAGCTCACAAATCCAAATCAGGAAATTCCAATGGCATTAGAAAGCTGAGGCATAAGGTTAAAACTTTGATGTTTTGGCCGAGACCTGAATCCATTCAGAACAGAACGAATGTTGAGTGTCAAAGTACCCGTCAGAACTGTCCAGATTCAAGGCAGTTCTGACGATCGATCTTGTTTTGGTCATAACAGGAGCTACGGAACTCGGATTTTGACGCACTTCATATCGTTTCGAAGCCAAAACCAAGATCTACATTTATTATGAAGGAGTTGACACCCAAATCATACGGGATCAAAACGGAAAAATGCACGGTCAGAGGCTGAAATTCAAAACGTACACAATTTCAGGGTACAAAACAGGTGCGAGTGTTTGGGTTATAACTCGAGCTACACAGATCCGTTTGACCGGAATTTTTGTAGATATATTCAGGACGTAAGAGGGTAAAATATTGAAGATGGCCGCTCAGTCCAGTTTCGAGGGTAACTAGGTCAAAAATGCAATACACCACACCAGAATCGCAAAAACAGGTTCACAAACTGCATTCTGGTTCAAACATCATAAGTCAGGCTACCTAAGTCCAAATCCAGAAATTCCAAAGCCATCCGAAATCTAAGATATAGGGCTACATTTCGTCAGAAGTCCTCAAAAACAAATTCTGAATCATTCCCAACCAAATTAACCAATTACAGTCGCAGTTCTCAAGTTCGGGTAAAAACACGACAGCAAGGGTAATTCTGTCCTTTTACAAGCTACGCTACTGCGATTGACCTGAAATTTTGTAGGCATCTCTAAAATATCATTACCTACAACTTTCATGTTTTAACCCAAAGCCAATTCGGCCTCTAACTAGGAGCTACAGTGCCGGGCAGAATGTAGAACTTTGAAACCCTAACTTGCTAATTTATCTTCCAAACCAGAAATTTGCTGCAATTAACTACCATTCACACCAACTAGCTTCATTCTCAATCATTTCCAACCATCATACATGACCACATAATATTAATCATATGCAAATAGAAAAATCCCAAATAAATAGAAAACTTCATCAATCTTAACTAAATTCAAGAAATAATCCACCAAATCACACTTATAACAACCACAAGTTATTAATTAAACATCATTAGATAGAGGGGAGGGGTTCCATAGTCACTCACCTTATCAACACAAGAAAAGAGACCACTTAGCACCTTAAGCTTCCAAACAACTTCACTAGGCACCTCACAACTACTAAGAGAAGGATTTTTATGGAGAGTTTTCGAATTTAATCGGTTGAAATCGAAGATTGAGCAAGATTGAAGCTAAGAAAGTGAAGAGATTTTTCTTCTTTCTCCTTGGAGAGTGGCCGGCTATAAGGAGCTAAAAATGAAGATGATTTTGGTAATTTTTTTGGTTATTTGGTCAATTAGTAAAAAGGTGAATAGGAGTCAAAATTGTAAGGTTTAATCATATGGTGACACTTGTCACCCTATTTAATACATACATATCCTTTTGTCTCTCTCCACTCTCATCCATATAACAACCTTTAATTATCTCATAACACCCGGTAAATTAAATCCAGTATCCAAAACTTAACCTAATTGACCGAATTTTACCGAACTTTCCGCGCTAGTGGGTCCCACGTCCGATATATGTTCTTAATTTCTCAAAAACTAACCGATACTAGAAAAATCATCTAAAAACTATATTTACTCAATAAAAATTATCTGGGGAATTTTCTAATAAAGAAAATGTAGAAAAAGGCGGGCGATAAATAAAACTCCACTTAAGCTTTCTAATAAATTGTAACACTAGAGGTTTGCTAATCTAGAGTTTGCTAACCATTTCAAACTAATACATAAACTAGGGTTTTCAATCTTAACCGAGATTAGGGTTTCCTCCTTAGCCCTAACCCTAATTTCACCACACCGAATAATGAATACCCCTAATATCAACTTACGAACTGATTGGGGCCTCACACTTCCAATTCTACATCATAATTTTTCCAAAAGTTACATCAAGTTTCCCCAAAAATACAACCACCAAAAGTTGACTAAATCATTTACATCCACAATTGGACCAAAAGACAATCAAAGCCAGCTTCTCCAAAATCTTTCCACGTGAGTTAACGCTTAGAGAGGCCAAGAAAAGCTGGCAGCAAGCAGGTACATCTAGCAATAATAACATATAAATAAAAGGCAACCATAATATTCATGTAAAATCACAAAAAGAATTAAAAACACAATCAATGAAGGATACGGGAGCTCTCAGGAGCTAAATCCACACTGCTTCATCGATAATCTTGATCCATGATTTCCAAGTTGACACTCCGTCAACCGAGCAAGTAACAAGTCCATAGAACCCCACTTTTCACCAATTTCCGTCCACCGTTACATCCCCTAACCGGGCCCAAACGTCAAAAGTTTTGATATTACTCGAGTATATCGAAGCAAGTAGTGTATGAGCCCAAGGTTCACCAAATTCCTCAACCAAGCCCTTGCTGGCTTGAGTCGAATGGCTAGCCATTGGGTTTGGGCATCCCCACAAGTATGAGTGGTCGATAAGATTGCTCTCAAATCGATGCCAAGTCAAACACAGGTATAATTGTCAAGTACGAGCAGTTCAATTATCAAGTCAAGTAAAAGAGAACGAGTGCGATAAAATACACACTCGTCTCGACAAGTCCAATTCACATATTAAACAAGAAGTAGTTCAAGTATTATGCATCAAGCCATGGTATTATTGTGAGGATCCGAAAATTTTCTTATTTTTGTCAAATATTATTGGTTTATTTAAATAGTTATTCACTCTTTTTCTCCGAATTATTTAATTCGACTACTTAAAATCCATTTATATGGAAAAACGCCTCTCTTATGTTTTTAAAGCGTTTTGTTAGAAAATTTACTTTTCGAAAACTCGTTTAGTTCGGAACAACGAGTACACGTTTTTCGAGACTATATTTGAATCGAGAGTGTATTAATTTTGGAGAAGTAAGAATGATCAATAGTAGATTAAGAAAAATTAATTGGAGATTTGAGGAATTAAAACTCGACTTATGTGAGGACTCGCAAAATTTCCTATTTTAAGCCCCTATTACTAGCTTATTTCAATATTTAATTGCCCGTTTGTCTCGAATATTTTATTTCAACCTCTTTATACTCAATTACATGGAACTATGACTTACTTATATTTTTAAAATGACTCGTTTCAAAATTTAATTTTTGAAAGCTCGTAAAGTGAGAATAGTGAATACGCGATTGGAAATAATAATCGATTCGAATACAATAAACTTGGAAAATTGGAGACTTGTACATTAATCTTGAAATAGGTATTTTTATGTTTAAGTGTTCAATTATTAGTTAGTGATACTATCGTTATAAGGATTTATTGGAATTTCCACTTTATCGCGCACAAATCGGAAGTACGCGTTTTTACGCGCGCGATTAATTGAGGGATTTAAGACTATTATTTTTAGACCATTAAGAGTGAATAATAATAGTATGAATTCAAGTGCATTAGAGGTTTAGAACACAAGGGAAACAAACTCGAGAGGAATCGAGCACGAAACGCGCGCGTACGCGCACTATCCTTAATTGACTTTTGGAGCAATTTTGGCCACACATTCTTAAGCTTCTCATGGAAGCATCACACCAAATCAAAACCCTTCTTTTCTCACCTCAAGTGCACGGCTGAAACTCTCATTTTCTCACCTCAAGAGCCGGCCAAAACAAGAAAGAAAAGAAAGGAAAGAAAACTCTTCATTTCTACCTCAAATCTTACTCCAAATCACCTCAAACTTTAACCACACTTTGCGATCTACTTGGAGAGCAACTCAAGCTGCAAAAGAGCTTCAAATCCACGGTTTTGCTTGAGCTAAGGAGGACCGAAATTTCTGCCTTGAACATCTAGGAAAGTAGGTGATGATCAACCTTGAAAATCTTGATTTATGGAAGTTCTATTGCACATATAAGCTCATGCATGCATGTGGGTAGCTTTATTTATGTTGGATTTTGGTGTGTGGGCTCTATGAATTCCCACTATGATTGGATGGACTGATTTGATGAATTATGGTATTATTAATATTGGTTTAGTACTTAATTTAGTGGAATAATGTTGTGTTGTTGGTGGAAACTCAAAGGGGAGTGAAGGTGAAAATTTTCCATTTCTGTCCCTGTGCTGTCCGTGACCTTTAGAGTGATTTTTCATGGTTCTAATGATTTGATTATAATTTATATATGTTTTGTGGGTTGTGTAGAAAGTTTCATCAAAAAATAACGTGATTTGGTTGGCCAAATGATGTGTTTTCGGAAATCAGCAAAACTGGAAATTTTTCCCGTAACTGCTCTGGCAGTGTTCTTGTTTTGGTTATAACTTTTTACCCCGATGTCGAAATCGAGTGTAGTTTATGGAACTGGAAACTAGACATTCCCAGCTTTCCAACGGTATAAAATGCACATCCTGGTTCCACTTGATTCGTCCATACCAATCATTTGAACATGACTGTCCTGTTTCGCGTCTACACTGGGAGCTCTGTTTTGAGCAGCAAATTGGTGCTCAAATATGAGCTAGCCGTGGACAGATTTTGGAAAAAGTTTCTTCTAGGAAATTGTATCTTTAAGAATCTAGTTTTCAACACCACCAACCACACTCAATTCCGAGCTGAATTGAGTGATTGATGACCAGATTTCGAAACTGACTTTGTGGGAGAAAACCCTCATGTTGGATAGATTTGTAATCAATCTTGATTTGAGACATTCTATTCAAAATTCTGGGTGTAAATCACCTACCAAATGTATCTTGGATCCTTATTAGACATGGTTATCATAAATGAGACATGTTTTAGGCATTTTATTGGCCAATGGTTTGAGAAAAAGAAAACTAGAGGTGAAAGGCAGCTTTGCCTTGGAGATTTGGAAAACTTTGATGGTTTTGTTAACCAACTTTCCAAATGAATTTTCCTATGAAATTTAGTAGAGGAATAGCCCTTATATGGTAGGATAATACTACCAAACTTGGTGCCATTTTGAGTCCATTTCGATGTTCAACCAACGTCCCAAAGTTAGCGATTTAAATCTAGAAAATTGACCCAATGGTCTCATTTTTCAGTAACTTTGAGCCGACATATCTTGGTGTTCAGAACTCCAATTTTTTTTCTGCTTGTTTTGTTTTAAACTTTGATTGTAAACTCTAATTTATTTTCAAATCTGAGAGGCTAGTTCAAATTCTGTGAATCTTACCAAATTTCCAAAGTTGGCAAAAACCAACCTCAAAACTGTCTCACAAGCCTAAAACAGTAACTTTGAGCAATTTTTGAATGCTTTCCGTTGGGAATCATGGGAAAGTGTCTTCTAAGAACTTTTAGTACTTTGGAATTAGTTTCCAACGTTTCCAACGGCACTAAGATTTCCAATTTTGGACTTATAGAGAATGAGATACGATTTTTCAAAGTATGGGTGACAAATCTGAAATTTCCGAACTTAAAGGAAATTGAGGGTTGTGAACTCTCTATTTTCCTTCGATATTGCTAAACCGTTTTACACTTGATTTCAAATATGAAAATCAGATTTTTCTTGTGTTTTTAAAACCTCATTTTTGAGCCTCGATTTACGAGTGATTAAGGCTCATTTTCGTGGAATTTTTTTTAGATTGTACAAGTGTGCAATCTTCCTCGATAATTAGGGGTTTTAAGCGATAATGTGTAATAGATAACTATTGTTTGCTCAGGTACTCAAGGAGACCTTCACGAGGATCTCGAGGGGAACACCTAAGGGCTTGTTTATGTACTCACTCTCTTATTTTGATTGGTGAGTGTCAAGTGCATGAATTTATTGTTAAGTGGTTAACTGTTCTTATCCGTTATATGAATTTGAACTTTGAGAGATGAGTGTGTACTTTACCACACTCATCCTTTTTTCAAATGAAATTATATTTGAATTTTGCTATGTGAATTCATATCCGACTTGTACTTAGTAATGTGGTTATGATTCGTATATGTGATTCGTATTTGTGATCATCAATTCGAGCGTTGCTCATCGACTTATATTCGTATTCGTATTCATATTTGTATTCGTATTCATATTCGGGGGACGCCTAAACTCGTTGGTTAACTTTGCAAATCGAGCTAGCATGAGATTGGTCGATAAGCTTAGCAAATCATGAGATATTCGTAGAACATGATCTATTGGAGAGATCTTGCTCGACATTACTTGTGCAGTATTGCCATGATATATTCGAGTATTATCAAAAATTTGATGAGCGGGCCCGGTAAGGTGGTGTAACGGTGACAGGATTCGAAGGAAAGTGGTGTATCTACGGATTTGATAGTTATGAGGTTGACGGAGTGTCAACATGAGTTGTGATCAAGACTTTGACTCGACTACGTGGAATTTAGCTCCTGAGAGCTACAGTATCCTTGAATTGTTTCTGTTTATTTTTCCTATTCGAAATGTGAATTATTCGAATTTGATAGCTTTACTTACAATGTAATTGTTGTTACTACTTGGATTATGTGTTTGCATGTGTAATTCTTGGCCTCATTGAGTATTGGCTCATCCCATTAGTTTGTTTTCCTTAACAGGAACCTGATTGGAAGGAGTTAAGCAAATGCCGACTTGAGGCACTTTTGTATTAGTGTTTTAATTGTAATCGACTAGATACTTTTGGATGTTGTATATTTTGGGGAAAGTGATTGTAAATTTGAATTTGTGATGTAAGACTGGATATTTATGTATGAAAATGACTTCGTACCTTTATTCCGACTTTCATTGTTAGTATTAGATTAGGTTTGAATTGGATTTGTCTCGAGTTTTGGCGAGAGTTGGGCAGGCGTCCCGCGGATACCCTTGGGTTCGCCCTTGGGAGAAGTGGGGGCATCACAATTATGCAATAAGTCATGCACTTGACACTCACCAATTTCAAAAGCAAGTGAGCAAGAAATTCCTTTAAAGTTTCCCGCCGGGATTCCTTTCGAATCCCTCTTGAGCACTTGAAGAAATATTAATCAACCATCTCTCACGGATACCCTAGGTCTTAGAGCATACAAAGAAGAAAGTTTGTTTGCCTAGAACTAAGAAAATGCATCAAAAAGGTTTATTTCATTGAAAATCGAGATTCTCAAATAAAGGTTTAAGGTCACAAGTTCAAGTCAAGTTAAAGGAGCTTTTCTCGCTAAATCATTGAAATAATGCTCAAAGAGAACTCAAAATTCGTTTTTGATTCATGTCGTGGTAAGTAAATCTCAATCCCAAAAGAAAGTACCATATTTATTTTCGGCACGAAAATCGAAAAAAAGAGTAGATGATTTTCATCTCTCAAAGCTTCTAATCTCATATCCAAACTTTAGATTATAAAGAACGTTCACATTTTCCAAACTAATGGAGTCAAAACTCATCTAAATTCCACTCATTTTTATAGCAAATGTTAAAGCTAAAGGTTCCAAGTTTCGAGTATGAAACTAGTGAAATTCTCCAAGAATTACTCTAGTCAAAACGCTCCCCTTTTAAAAGTTCAAACTCACGGAAATTGTGACGCCCTCGCTTCTCCCAAGGGTGAACCCTAGGGTATCGGCGGGACGCCTGCCTAGCTCGCGCTAGGACTCGAAACACAAAGCTAATAAAACTATATTAAATCAAAAGAATACTATTCACAATATATTTAATGCCAAAAGAGTTCTATTTACATCTTCAAAAGTATCTATTCAGACCACTATATTACATTATAATAACAATCAACAGAAGGTGGACCCTAAGGAGGGTCCTTATACAAACCACCAAAACAAAAACAAACATCTTAAATGTCTAACTAAGACAAGCACACCTAACTATACTAGTGAAGGTGCCCAAGAATACCCCCGCGTCGTCCCCTGCTAAGGAAAACAAAGGAAACGGGGTAAGCTATATGCTTAGTAAGTAAACAGGGGTAAAAACGTAAATTGCACATAAATACGAACAATTATGCCACAAAATGTCAAAACAAAAGTACAAAATAACAACACAAATGAAGGATACAGGTTGGCTCCAAAGCCAAATCGTATGCCACGTGTGATCTCCTGTCGACACTCCGTCGACCACAAATAATGGTCCGTAGTGTGAGAGCCCCGAAAAAAAAAAAATATATATTCATGCATATTTCACTTGCATTTTGATTCTTTAATAAATTCTAGCATTACTTTCACTTGCTTTTAAATATCAGTGCATATTTCATTCGTAGTTCTTATTCTTTCATAAATTCTAGCATTATTTTATTTGTTTTAAATAAGTACGTAAAAATAATTTTCATGTGCAAAATAATATAATTGTGCTAAACTATTAAATTACTTAGCTTTGCTACACTAAATTAATAATTCTTGAGTTATATTAAGTTTATTCCTTAAAAATAAATCCCTTAAATTTCGATAGCTATTTTAATCGTTAATAATGTTAAGTGTTAATAGGAACCTTAGCAATAAGATGAATTTGGTAAATTCTAGATAAAATCGATACAAGTATACTAGGTTCGCCTAGAACATAAAAACCTTGAAATTATAAATATACATATATGTACGGGTTGCATGTACATTTTAGATCTTTAATAAACGTTGTTATTATCTGGTCTTAAATAAGTGTGCAAAAATAATTTGTTTTAGATTACAAATAATTCAATTGTGCAAGATATTAGATTATTTTAATTTTTGCCAAGTAAAGGTAATTTTTCTTGATGATTGAGTGTGCCATTGTTTTTATTTTAATTCTTTGGTTCCAATAACTAATTTTAAGTATTAACGACGATAGGTGCTAAGGAAAACTAGAATTAAGACGAAACGTTTAGGTTAAAGCTCTTTATAATTATTTTAGGGACGTTGTATCTCGATAATTGAATTTTTCAAGGTTGGTATATTAGTAGGCATTTGATTTATATTTAGGAAATCTTGGAGTTAGTTTAGGATTGAAGGGCTTAAGTGGAAATTTGGATGAAATGTAAAAAGACCAAATTAGCCTTTTCCAAGTTAAAATCACCATGCAGCCGTGAAGAAAAAAAAAATGCTAGAAGCAACTCATTTCCAAACAATTCCAATTTCTGTCGGTTCATTCCAGCATCTTCCATTTCTTTTGCCGACCAACCCCACTCACGATAACCCCAATATATACACCCCATTAACCATACACTCCACACTATACCATTTCCAATCCACTATAATAGTACACTTCCATTTGCTTTCTGCCGTGAGCTGTGAGGAAACAACTACCTTGGAAGTATCGACCGAGAGGGAGAGCTGAGTGTCTCGTTGTTTCCTTCCGGCCGTAAATTAAAAAGAAGAGGGAGGGAGACCTGCTGTTCACTCTTTAATCTAGCCGTGAGTTAGTGAAGAGGACTGAGAGCTAAACATTCTCCATTTCAGTCGCAAGCTTGGACAAGAGAGAGGGGGAGTGACGGGCTGCATTTCTGGGCTGACTGAGAGGGAAGAGTTTGCAGCAGCTAGTCGTGTGTTTTAGGCTTCAAGCTAAGGTAATTTCTGAACTTAGAGGAGATGTTTATGGGTTGATGAAGCTGACTATAAGCGTGTATGTGAGATTGTGTGGCTAGATGATAACTTATGTTATAGAAAAATCTGTTTGAGAAGAAAATGAAGCTGCCGAGAGCTTGAGCTGGAAATTTTGGTTTTAATTTGTTGGGTTGTGATGATTTGAGCTTAATCTTGGATCAATCTGATAGATAAGTTCCTTACTTAGTGTTGCATGTGAACTTTATGGCTAGGAGTTTCGGTCGCATGGCTGGAAAACTTATTAGAAAATTTCTGGGCTGATGAACTAATTTTTCCAGATTAGCCGTTGAAGTTGTTTTGGAAATTGCTTGGGTATTTTAGCATGAAATTTACTGGAACGTGTTTGATTTCCACTTGGTTAGGTGTTTGACTAATTAAAATTAAATGATTAAGCCTTGCATGAAGTGTTTTGGTCCGGCTAAGCTAGAAACAAAAATAAACAAGAAAATCTGCTGCATGCAAGATTATCCAAGAAGAGCCGAATGAATTTCTGGATTTTTGGGATGTTTGTAGTTGTCAATTGAATCTGATTTTGAACGAGAGATGTTAATTAGCTAGCTAAGTGTTTGCATGTTGAACTTGAGTATTTAAAAGACTGATTTAGTCAAGGAAAAGTTGGATTGATGATCAATTAGTTGGCTGTAGTTTTTCTTCTTGTTTTGAATGGATTGGTGTTTGAAAGTGAGTATTGGTTGTCAAGAGCTAATGATTGATGAAGCTCTTGACCATTTGAGTAGTTTTGCAATAATTTAATTTTTGGTGAATTTGTTCAAGTGATTGGTTGAAATGCATTTGGAAGGTCCACGATTTGTGATTTGGAATTGTTTTAATACTTTGGACTTCCTTTGGTTGATTTTGATTAGAATTGAATCTGTTGAGACCTAGGGCTAATGATTGATGAAGCCCTAGTGAAATTGATGTTCGAATTGTGTTTTTTCTATATTGGCGACTTGGAATATAATGTGCAAATGAATTGGAATCGTGAAGTCCGTTCTAGTCTTTTGAATTCAAGTATCTTTAAATCAAATCTTGTGGGAATATTTTGCCCTAATATTAAGTTATATATATTAAGTTTAGTACGTTAATATTAAAACTTGGATATTGGGACTTTTAAAACCTTGCCGACTAGTTATGCTTTTCTTTGCTTAAACCAGTTTTATTACTTTTAGGGAGTAATTGCCATAACTACTAAACTTTAAGTTTTCGTAAAATTACCTTAACTAGTTGTTTAGAGAAAATTTGTTAAAAACACTAGATTCGAATAATTTCAAAACAAAAGACATAGAAAATTTGTTCGGCAAGAAAACTGTTTGAATAATTTGGCTTCTAGTTTTTGCCCTCCTAGAAGGAAATACCTTTAAGAAACCATACGAAATATTTATTTCTTTACTAGCCTAATTCCAAAGGGAACTATTGATTTCGTTTGAGAAATTAAATTAGTTTTTATACAAGATAACCTTTTATAGTACAAAACAAGAGTTTGTTTAGTAAAAACTTATAGTTTTAAAAACTTGGATTTCTAGGGTGTAGCGAGGACGTGGAACTTCGATTCCCAGCTTGACTTTTAGCTTGACTTTTGGTTGAGTGTCCCTGCCTGATTTTATGCTATTTTGTTTAAGTGCCTTTATCCGACTCGTTATGTGATAATATGCCAAAATGGCTTGCTGATTTCCGTCGAATGAGCAGTGTGTACTTTATCGCACTAAGCCTTTCGAGTAGTGACTTGCTTGAAGTGTTTTTCAGTGAAATATCTTGCTCTGCGGTTTGCTAAAGTGCTAAAGTTACTAGGCAGGGAATCGTACCACCACCATAAGGGTGGGAGGGCCTCCTTAATCCTGTCCTGGTAACAAGTGTTGGATCGTAAAAGTCGTTGGGTGAATCCCTCCGATCAGTCTATAATAATCAAGTGCTGGACGTAAAGTCGTTGGGTGAATCCCTCGATCAGTCTATAATAATTAAGTGCTGGACGTAAAGTCGTTGGGTGAATCCCTCGATCAGTCTATAATTGTGACGCCCCGAAAAAAAATGAGTTTGAGAACCCGGAAATTTTCTAATTTTCTAGGGTTTATTTTTTTTAAACACTCGCCTTTTCTACATTTTCTTGATTAGAAAAATTCCCCAGATAAAGTTTATGAGCAAAGATAGTTTTAAAATGATTTTTCTAGTATCGGTTAGTTTTTGAGAAATTAAAAGCGTATTTTGGACGTGGGACCGCTAAGTGCGGTAAACGTCAATATATTTTGAACCAACTTGTAAGGATTTTGTTATTAAGTGATAAATTATTTTACAATGTGTTAAATATTTGTATTGGAGAGACAAAAAGATAAGTTTTAAACCCTAAAGTGACATTAGATGTCACTTTCTTACTCAAGGGTGGACTTTGACCATTTTACTACCTTTACTAATTGATTAAAAACTTGACCCAAAATTCATCTTCTTCATAAGCTCCTTGGCCGAACCTCTTGGAGACAAAAAGAGAGAAAAGCTTCCAATTTCTTCCTTCTATTTCTTGCCCAATCTCACAAACCAACCGTTAAAACCATGATTTGCTCCATAAAAACCTTTTTCTTGGTGGTATTAAGGTGTGTGGTGAAGTGGTTTGAGAAGCAAAGGTGATAAGTTGGGTCTTTCCTTAGGTTTGCTTGGTAAGTGACTAAGGAAGCTTTCCTTTGATCTTGATAATGTTCAATTAGTTATTGGTGGTGGTTGAATAAGTGATTTTATGGATGATTTCATGATTTTGGTTGAAATTAGTGAAGTTTTATATTTAATTAGGATTTTTCTATTCTCATATGATTGTTATTATGTGGTTATGTATGATGATTGGAAATGATAGTTGAGGAAGCTAGAAGGTGGAAAAAGTGGACAATTGCAATCAATTTCTGTTTTGGAAGAAATTCTGGAAAATTAGGGTTCTTGGTTCTTCATTCTGTCCGAAATTTTAGGTCCTAGATAGAGGCCGAATTGGCCTTATCTCAAAACATGAAAGTTGTAGGTATTGATGTTTTAAAGGTGACTGTAAAATTTCAGGTCAATTGAAGTAGTGTAGAATGAGATAAGCCGAAATTACTATTGCTGTTCTGGGTTCATCAGGATGTTAGAACTGCGTCTGAAATGGGTTGTTTTGACTGGAATTGTTTTGCATTTGGGTGTTGAGGTCTTCTGATGAAATGTAGGTTGATGTCCTAGCTACCATATGCCTTTGGAATTTCCTGCATTGGAACCTGTTTAGACTGAGTTTACTGTTTACAGCATAGTGTAATTGTAAACGTGCAATACGTTTTCTCTGGTTTTGTTATTTTGGCATATTTGACTTAGTTGGCGGAAAATTTGGCACTGAGTGACCTTTCTGCAATTATGTAGCCCTATCTCTTAGGCTTCGAAACGGTGTATCTTTCACCTTCATCCGACAAATTCGTAGCGCCTTTGTAACCCCATTACCACCGTGAGCAAAATGACGTCAAACTGTTTTTTTTTTTTTTCTGGTTTTTTTGAGCTTAACTTTCATTTCCTAAACTTTTTCCCTAAGCTTGCACTTGTACTAGTAGCTACTTGAGCTTGCTGAATGCTAATTGGATGAGCTTTGTTGTTGTGTGTGTTACCTTTGGGTTGGAATTTAGAAAAATAATGAGCCGTGATGGCTGGAAAAAGTAGTAAAATTCAGGGGGAAGTGCTGTCCGAATTTGAAAGGAACTGCGTTTGCATTGAGTTTGTGATTTAAGAACTTCGATTTGAGCAGGCAATGATATTTGATGGAATGATTTCTGGAAGCCATGGAGGTTGAGTGACCTCAAACTTATTTCTAAAATTATTTATGAATCGTTTCTTGCATTATTTACTTTTGAACTGTTTCCAAATTTAATGTTGGAACTGTTTTCTTACATATCATGCGTGCTTGCATATCAGTGTCTTGTTATTATTGATTTTGCTTTCAATGATTGTTAAAACGAGTTTTCTAGGCGAGTGTGTACTTTATCGCACTCGACCTAAATAAATATGAAATTTTCAATGATCAATGATTAAATGCTACTTGCGCATGAATGTAAGCCTTTTGGGCTGAACTGGCCATTGCCCCTTGTTACCGGTCGTCTCGAGCCAGAAGTGGACTCGGTCGGGCGATTAGGGACCTGGGTGAACGTTTGGTATACTCGAGTATTACCTTTGTAGGTTGGTGGAGGTTGGTGGAAAAATGATGCAATTTCAAATGAAAAAAAAAGGGAAATGTCAGGAGAACGAGCGCGCGCGGGAACATTGGGCTCCTTGTGAGCCCGTATCCTTTTAATGAATGTGTTCTTATTGCTTTCCATGCTAAATGTTTCTTGAATTATTGATACTCCATATTTAATGTATTGAAAATGTTGTAATTGTTTCTGGAATTATCATTTGATTTATGACATCATTGATCTATGACATCATTGAAAAGAAATATTGTTAAACCGATTTGATTACTGATTTTCTGGTTACTCGCTGAGCTTCTAGCTCACCCCAAAACTATTTTATTCCCCTCCACAGGGCTCAAAGCGAAGGAAGGCTTGTAGTACTTGTGCGCGGATTTGGACTGGCCTTTATGGTTGTAGTTCAGTTTGGATTTGGAATCATTTTATGTATAGGTTAGAACTTGTTTTCCCGCTTTGCTTTTGACATGTAATTATTGAGATTTATTGTAAATATTTGAGGGTTTATGTCTTGTAATTCATTTGAGGATTGTAGTGAACGAGAGCGGGCGAGAGTGCAGGGCGCCAGCCGAACGCCTCGGTTCGCCCTCAGGGGGAGGTGGGCTGTGACAGGATAATAATCCCTCAATCAGTCTATAATAATCAAGTGCTGGACGTAAAGTCGTTGGGTGAATCCCTCGATCAGTCTATAATAAGCAAGTGCGGGACGTAAAGTCGTTGGGTGAATCCCTCGATCAGTCTATAACAATCAAGTGCTGGACGTAAAGTCGTTGGGTGAATCCCTCGACCAGTCTATAAATATAAGTGTTGGACGTAATGTCGTTGGGTGAATCCCTCGACCAGTCTAAGGTATACTCGAATATTATTGCTTCCCTATTTATTTACTTCAGTCGAATCAATACGTGTTAATTGTTTCAAGTGATTGCATGATTTTGGGGCACCACTGAGCTTTAGCTCACCCCACGTTTATTTGTTTTCCTTGATAGGTCTTGAGGTTTGAGAAATCTGAGCTACTTATATCTTCTTAAGAATGTATCTATTTCGTTTTGTGGCTTGTAATGTATTTGAATTAAACGATATAGTTTTGTTTTGGGATTGCCACTTGAAGCTGGAAAAGTGTAAACCCTGATTATAATATTTGGCTTGTATGTGTATATATACTCGGGCTGTATGAAATTTTATGTTTTGGAAACTGTAAGACTTTACTTCTTGAATGTAACGCGTGAGGTGTTTAGGAGCCGCCGATTGGCTAACTTCGGATGTTGTTATCTTTGAAGTTAATGTGTTTTAGTATTCAAGCCGCTTAAAAGTTGGCATGATCGGATGGCGAATTGTGTTTTGGTTTAAGTTATACGTGGATATTTGGTCGGTTTGCTTGCGTGAGTCCTGGCGAGAGCTAGACAGGCGACCCGCCAACCCTCTGGTTCGCCTTAGGGAGAAGTGGGGCCGTCACACCTAGAACTCCACTTGTACTCCCACCGTACACCTTACCACCCTCACTGGCCAGTCACCTCACAAACTTGCTCGAGCGAACGAAATTGAGCTTGGTTCACAAGCTCGGGTCACAAACTTGGTTCGCATACTCGGTGAACCGGATTCACAAACTTGGTGACCTCAGACTAGGTTGGACTGACTTCGACCAAGCCCTGACCGGTTCAAATAGCCCATCTAGGTCTTGAGATCGGGCCCCAAACTCACGAACTTCACAAAATTACCCAAAAGTCACCCCGAGCTACAAGTTCAAGGGGTTCAAACCCAAAATAATTCATTTAGACATGTCATGTATAAATATGCACGTAAATTAGGGTTTAGGTCGAGTGCGATGAAGTACACCCTCGCCTAGGTACCCTTTCATTCACCTTAAACACATAAGCAAGTTATATACAAAATGGCCCGAATACTTACTCAAAACACAAAAGTAGTACAAGAGCATAAACCACTTCGTGCGTGTTAGCTAGTAGTAGGCCCCACCAGCTCCGCCTGGCTCACCACGGTCTGAAATAGAAGATTACATCACATTATATCACAAACGGCAACTAACATGCCCAAAACAAGCAAAACGGCAAAATTGGCACATGCAAGTGCAGAAACGGCAAAATGGAAAGACGCGCGCGCGCAGAACGGCAAACGGAAACGGCCAAATCTGCCATCTCAAACCGTTTTGATCAAAAGTTAGGCTAGGAATATCGGATCAAGGTGGGTGAGACACTGTTTCGTAGCTACGAGGAAGGGCTACAACTTTTAGTTAAACATCTCAACCCAGATCTCAATAGGTATTGGTAAAAAATGCACAAAATAGTTCCAGCCATTTCATTTTGGTTTACCAAACAGGCCCTATTTGAACGACCGTAACTCACGGCTCAGAAATTGGAATCAAGAAATTCCAGAGGCGTTAGAAAGATCATCCATAAGGGTATAACTTTCGTGTTTGGAATAAAAGGTGAATCAATACAGAGCATGGAGGAAAACGGGTCTAAACATTCCTGTCAGAACTGTCCAAATTCGAAGGCAGTTCTGACAATCGATCTTGTTTTGGTCATAACTGGAGGTACAAGACTCGGATTTGGATGAACTTTATACTGTTTCGAAGCTAAGACCAAGATCTACATTTCTTATGAATGGATCAACACCCATTTCGCACGTTATCAAGACGGACAAAACATGGTCAGAGGCAAAACCCAAAAACGTAGCAAAATCCTGGGTTTAGAACAGAAGTGAAGGTTTTGGCCATTACTCAGGATCTACTGATCGGATTGGACTGAAATTTTGTAGGCACAACAAGGACTTAATGGGCTACAACTTTCATGTTTTGGGAAAACCCTGAATCCATACGTAACATCAAGAAAAATGGAGCCGAATTTCAGATGCTGAACTGCCCTGGTTACCCGTTTTGCCGGTTTCAAATGTCGCAAACGCTTGGTTCATTTCTATGGTTCTTATGCATGCTTTCCAACCAAATTCATACCTACTAAGCACACATATACTAACTTCTAAATGACCTACAAATGGTCCGAAGTTTTCCCTCTAAGCCACTACAAAATTGCCAAAACTAACCATGATCCTTAAACTAACTTTATTTGCATTACCAAACTTAATCTAACAACTTACTAACCAAACCCTAACTAACTAAACATTAGCCAAGCTGAACTAACT